>NC_086043.1:19889614-20047114 GCF_947568885.1 Cydia strobilella
GTATTTAAGTATTTGTATATTATAAATATCGTTGTCTTGGGTACTTAGACAACGATATTTATAATATACAAATGGTGGGACTTAGTCAATTTGTGTAAGAATGTCGTATAATATTTATTTATTTATAAAATGCTAGTCTAAAACTGTCCATACGCTGTGCCTTATTTGAATTACCCTCTCGTCTGTGTATGATAAAGATCCTGACCGAATTTTTCATACAGTTTGATCTTTTATAGCAATGTTGCTTATTTAGATAAACAAGATAAAGCTTAACATGTCGCGCGAGTGTCTAAAAATAAAAGTACGTGAGTGAAACCGCTAAGTTAGTTTAGTTAAGGTAAAGCTTCTTTGTTTAGAAGAACCGTAAGGAATTAAGTACCTAGTACAACTTGTGACCTAAAATCCCTCCAACGTATTTCTTATCTACATAAACTTCTACCGCTGAGCTTTTCATCTTGTTTTTCATTCTATTTATTCGTAATCCTATTTTTGTTTACGATTGAAGAATTTTCCTTGTTTTTATTATATAATTTAGAGATAGATTCTGAATTTGTTGCGAAAAATAACTGCTGCCAGAAAAGTAGGTTAGGTTAGAACTGCGACCCTCGCAAAAATGAACTGCTGCCAGACAAAAAGGGTTAGATTAAAACTGCGACCATCGCAAAAACGAACCGCTGCCAAAAAAAATTGGTTAGGTTAGGTTAGAACTGCGACCCTCGCGAAAACGAACAGCTGTCATAAAATTAGGTTAGGTTAGAACTGCTACCTTCGGGAAAACGAACTGCTGCCAGAAAAATAGGTTAGGTTATTAGAATTGCGACCCTCGCGAAAACGAACTGTTACCAGAAAACTAGGTTAGGATTAGGACATAAAATGTTACAGTAATCACAATTAGTTAATGTTAGGTAATACAATAATAGGATAAGCTACATTAGGCCATGTAAAAATAGGTAATATAATGATTAGGACATATGATCTTTAGGTCTAATTTTAATTATGGCAAACTACTATTATGGAACATGACATGACATTAGGATAAATCAATATGGCAAGTCACATTAGGAAATAAAAAATTAGGGCAAAGAAAATCATCCATATAATGTTAGGTAACCCAAAATTATGGCATACTATGACAAACAATATTATGGAATGCAAAAAAATTAGGGATTCCGATATAGATCCATACATTTGACGCATAGTCTGATAAGCTACTTATGATGCTGACGACAATATTAAGACAATATAAAGCCATTGGAAAATATTTTATAATTATTACGAATATTAGAGTTTTGAATGATTCACGGTTAGTTTCACTAGACTTATATTGACCGGGATATAGACCGTGATTACCTTTTGTATTATTTGTGAGCTCCCGATATTTCGACGCAGTTACATGCATCATGTTCACGGGTGACTGAAGATAGCGGGTGGGTGTCAAAGTTGTGTAGACAGCGCTCTGTCTACCCTCATTCTTGCGCGTCGGCTGCGTTCACTTTCAACGTTACCAACGGTCGCATTCACACTTGTTGGTCCGGTCGCGTTCACACTCGTTGGTATGTCCAAACACACTACACTCACGGTGTCACTACGCGTGTTTGATTCGGATATCACTGGTTTTTTACACAAACAAATCACAGGATTCCACACATTTGACAGTTTAAACCCATCTTCACGATTGAAATTTTTATATTTGTGAATTTCAACGGCTTCTCTTACCAATCTTGGTATATAGTGGCGTTCTGTCGAAATGACCTTGGGACTATGCAACTCGATCCAGTGATTTGTACCCGACTCAAGGCGATGCTGAGCAATAGCTGACTTGCGAACGTCATTGTTCTTGACCGCAGCAATGTGTTCTTTAATTCTGCAGGCAATAGTGCGTTTGGTCTGCCCAATGTACGAACTACCACAGCTGTACTCAACTTTGTATACACCAGGTTTTTCCAGGGGAAAATTGTCTTTAGGCGACCGCAGAAATTGTGCAATTTTCCTGTGCGGGGTGAAGATAGTTTTTACAGAGTAGTTATTTAGTATTTTTGATATCTTGTCTGTCACACCCTTGACGTACGGCATAAACGCTGGCTGTCTCTCAACGCGATGAGTGAGGCGCTTGGTTTTTGTGTCCCGCTTGTCAATATTAACTCTGTAGCCATTCATCCTCAGGACACTCTGAACATGGTTCAGCTCCTGGTTTAGATGTAGCGAGTCACACAGAGCGTGTGCTCAATTAGTCAGTGATGCCACAACCGAGTTTAATTGTCTGGGATGATGGTGCGAGCTCGCGTGTAAATAGCGGTCCGTGTGAGTCGGTTTCCTATAGACTGAGTGTCCCAGCATGCCACAACCTGTAACATTCAGTCTCACATCCAGAAATGAAAAACCAACCGGTCAATATAAGTCTATTACGAATATTACTTATCATTGTGACTAAAATACCGATCCATTTGTTATTTGAAAAATCATTTAGAATAGGGTAAAAATACCTTTGTACTATTTTAATTATTATCGTATTGCCCTTGACTGTTTACGAAAACGAAATCTCAAATGAAAATGCGACACAGAATCCTTTCCAGAGAATCGAAGCGTCCTTGAAAATTACTCCAACGGGATTATCCCACGAATCTATAACGAATTCGTATTTTCTTCTTAAACTCATTACGTCTCGAAAATTGAAGGGTTTTGAAGCATTACACGAGAAATGGAGGGAGTTTTGTTACAAGCTAAGCCTCGTATTAGGAGGCCGAATTTCGCTAACGAATTGAAATCGAATAAACGGATTGTTAATTCGCATCCCGCTTTTATGGTCTAATTATGCGTAAGTAAGAGCGAGAGCCTTGAGAGCTTTTATCAAGTTTATTTGTTTCCTGTAGTTTATCTGAAATCTTGCCTAATTTTACTTTTAAAAATCTTGAGGTGTATTCTGATTGTAATTATAGGTTATGAATTTCAATCAATCTTTATGTAGAATGGCTCCATCGATACTGTCGATGATTTCGCCAACGTCAAAGTGGGATCCACGTGGGATCGAGTTATATTTCTTCAATCTTGATGTAAATCAGCCAGTGTACGGTAAAAGTATAAATAATACAATTATGGCCTCTAGGGCTCTATCCAGATACGGTTAGAGGTAGAAATACCAAATGCTGTTAGAGCACGACGTTGTTCGGTAGTTGTGATATTATGAGCTCTTGTATAGCGATAGCGACTATACAAGGGCCACGTGGAGCTACTTGGCGTTGACGCCAAAACGGTGGATAAACTCGTATCTAGATTAATTCTTCATTATCCGCACACGTCTTCATTAGTTTACTGCATAATAAGCTATCAGTATTACACTTCAAACGACGTTAATGAGCAAAAACAAAAAAATTATCCCGACTCGATGTCGCCAAGATGGCGGTCGTCAAGCAACTCCCGTTATGAATTTTATCTCGATATGTTATAGATATGATCTGTCATTGTCAAAAGTGACGTTTCTGGTTCTAATGAATGTCACTTTTGACACTGACAACTAATATTGAGAGATATCATTTCAACGTCTGATTTTTATAATCGGAATGCCGCTTAAGACTACAGTTTATTTCGACATGATTATTACTTGTGCTACGCTGTTGACTGTAGAAACATTTTATCAGTCATTAAAATACCATTTTAAGGCCGTTCCATTGGTTTGCCGCTGTCTCTGTCACATTTCGCAAGAAAGAACGGGAAAGATCATACGCGCCAAGTGTCAATTTTGATCGAATTTTGTCGATTTTTATTTATTTTAAAAACGTTACCCTAGAATATCGAAATTCGAAAGCTATGAAATTATTATTAAGGTTAAGATTGTTTTTTCTTCTTTTTTTGTTTATAGTATCACATAATAAATAACCGAGTAAAGTTGGATTAAAAGTCCGAGTTAGAGGTTACTTTGGGAATTAATTGTATCGAGCGAAGTGTCATAATTCGTGTATCGGAAGCTATGATATTAAAGATAATATAGTCAAGAACTACATATATTTTTTCCACGTCTACGAATATCAACGCCTCTTAGAAAAACAGGATCATATAAGGAGATTTTTCGCCTTCTGGCTCAGGGAACCGCCTTAATTTGGTATTTGCTGCATCAGAATTCAGAATACAGCATTTCATCCATGAAAGGACAATATCGATATCACCTGGATGTCGGAAGACCTTTGGAGACAAACAGCTGCTAGAAACTACTTTATGGCATCAAGTCCTTTTATTTTTGCATTAACGCATTTTTTTGAAACACGAACAATAATTAAATGTACCTATTCAAAATTATAAAAGGTTCTTTTTAGTCGTATCAGACGCGATCGGATCGGACAGTGTGAAAACGCTCTAAGTACTAAATTGAACAAGTCGGAAGCATCGCTCACGTCACGTTTGAAATCGTTACTTCTATAGCTACATTTTACTTTATTTATACACCCTAAGGCCTCACCTAACTCATTCACAGCCAAGAACCCGCTAGGTGGGTTCATTTTGTATTGAAAATGGAGCGCTTGGCACTGAAAGTGTTAAGACAGATCCCTTCTTAAACCATCACTTAACGACCCAACTCGTTCCCAATTAGCTCATAAAAATGCCAATCGCGCCAATAATTTCAAACTCGAAGGGGGACGTTTCACGGAACGGGGAGACATTTTTAACTCCTCCAAGTTAGGGAAGTTATAATTGCTTTCGTATTAAGGGGTTGATTTGCGAAGGCATCGTTAAATATAATTGGCATAAGTTTAGTTGCAGCTGTTCGAACAATGTGTTCCGTGATAACATGCAATTCTCGTTTGCTTTAAGAGAATTTTCCTAATGTCTGTACAATTCAAATGAAAGGAACCTTGAATGAAGGATCGTGTGAATCGGTTATAACCGATTATTTTGACAAAAATTCATAACCGATTATTGGAAATTCGAATAACCGGTTACGGTTATTTTTGGTTATTTATTTTATGAATTGATCTTCTAATGACTACAAAATCCTGCCTTATTTGGCTGTGATGCCTGTGACTATAACTTTTGTCATTCGTGTACTTTGATAACGAAATATACCTAATTTGCTTGCCTTATTTATGCAATATTTTGATTGTACCACGTTCAATATCATATTTTTACTTTTACTATATTTTGTTTGTTTTATTAAAAAACGACGATTTACACTCACATTCCCTAATAATAAATAAAGGTACAATATCTTTTATTTTCGTAGTTTTTTGATTACTTGTTTGTAAATTTACAATTATTTTTTGTCGAAAAAAAACCGTAACCGATTATCGGTTATTTTTGGGGCATAGCCTTAACCGAAACCGGTTATGAACTTTGGTCGGTTATTGCATTCCCTAGTATTGTTAGACGTTTCAGAGAGACTAGCTCTCCATTTTCAAACAGTAACAGTGCATGAGCGTACTGTCGCGAAAATATCGCTAAAATTAGGTTAACATCATTCTTGTTAATGGCTGCAAAACGTAGCGTTTCGGGCGCTTTAGAAAGACGCTGCCAATTAATTTTCGTACAATATTTCTGGCGTAGGCCGCAATGTATGGTACCACCGAGATGTTTTGATGATAATGAATGAAAATAAGATGTAATAAAACCATGCAACTTTAGGTCTGCAAAAAAAAAGTTCGTACCTAGCCTAGGCAAAAACCTGTATTAGAAATAAATTAAGAAAACAGAAACGCTGAGTTTTTTTAAAACTTTTTTTTAAACTTCACTACTTATTGATATAGGCATTAGTTTCTGCAGAACCAACTGCTCTTTGGTGTCCAATTAGCATCAAAATTCGCGCGCGACGCGTCGCTACGCGTCAAAAGTATCTAGAGTTAGACCAAGACAAGTCTGCAACGATTTTGATAGACAAGCGGTGCGTTATTTATAGCCATAATTTCACAGAAGTTTGACGTTTAAAATAATACTTGCACTGCGTGTGTTGTCAAAATTGTTGCACCGTCTGTACAATGGGGAATGTTCTGAAGAACTTTTTGATCTGGTGCCACCGTCACGTTTTTACCACCGCACCTCCCGCCAAAGAAACAAAGCTCATCCTCACTTTCTTGACACGTGGCAAACCAAAAACAAGCGGGCATCTCGCTCGTTTTTGCCCAGGACGTGCAAGTTGTGATTTGAGCTACCTTCTGAGGTGTTTCCCTTGCGCTATGACATGGGGTTCTTCAAGAAGCAGATCTATGTATCTAGTTTCGGTATGTAAAACAACTAAGGGGCCCACAGATTACCAGTCCGCCGGACGATATCAGCCTGTCAGTTAGAACAAAAAGTTGACAGTTATCAGGCCGATATCGTCCGGCGAACTGGTAATCAGTGGGCGCCTTTAGATTGTGGCAAATACTTTTGAATGCAAAATGTATAGAACTGTAATAGAAATAAATATTCGGATAAGTATTTCAGGGTGGCAGATACTTTTTTATCCCCTAATTTTAATGCTTACTGTCCATGTCCAAGTCGTCCAACCCACGAATTTCGGATTTTTTAATACTAATTACAATGTCATACCAAATGTTTTAAAGTAGTGCAACGATATGCTGAGACAGGGCCTTTTCCCTGCTGCACACATTGCTGGACCCAAGTGTGTAATTTTTCTGTTTTTAATGTGTACATAATTTTATTTTTGTTTTGCTGTTCTTAATCGAAATTAAACTATCGTGTGACATATTTAAAAATATTTAGATCACTACGGTTTCACTCACTATTATTTTTAGTCGCTTTTGCCGACATGTTTCGGACTCTTCGGGCGTCCTTCCTCAGGCACGAGTGTCCGTGACGGCTCTACTCCGTGCATTGCTCGCGCCGCCCGCCTCGTTTGCTGTTCTTATTATTCTCTCTTTATCTTATTTCTTTCATCGTGTATGTGTGCTTTATGGAATAAATGACTTTCTTCTTCTTCTCCTTCTTATAGCAGCGTCGTACAGAATGGCCGAGGTAAGCCGATTGACGGCTTACCGCGTCTTTAATAATTCGTGTTCGCGCTGTTAAATTTCTCATTATATATGAAAGCCGGGTGTAATTTAATAAATTTCGTATAAAATCGTTCACGTTATACCTTAAATGTAATAATTAAAATGAACGAAAATTAAATTGTATAAAGTTGGGTACCTATAAAGGTATACATATTAAGTTACACGTGAGCGTTATTATTACATTAATATACCGGTCAATTCGAACAACCGGACGTGATAATTACTAGATACGAGAACAATACGAGATCTAATAGATACGTTATAATTTAGTTCTCAACTAGTTATCTTTTGCAGTTCGGTTCGAAAAACCAATTGTCATTTCACGCTACAATTATTGTGACGTTTTGGGATCTCCATTAGATATCCATTGGATGTCTAAGTAATATCTTAAAGAGATCGTTCAAGAGGACATTCGGAATCGCCGAAATGTCAAATTTGACATGACTTTCTTAAACTCGTTATAGTTTCAGTTTCATATCTACTGGATATCTAGATCTTTGTTCGAATTAGCCCATTAGTTTCAAATCCTTGTTTTCGAGAGTATAGTGGATAAGTGGGTGCAGTTACAGGTACAGTCAGCATGAAACAATGCCCCAAAATTATCTGCCACCCTTAATTTTTCCAAATAGGGATAAATATCTACAGTTCTTCTACAGAAATCTCGTACATATAACATCATATTTCTCTCTGTTAAGCTATTAGCGAATGGTAGATACCTTTGACAGGTACGGTTATACCATACAATGTGTGGCCTGTAATAGGAGCAAAAAATTAAACTGTAGGCTGTACTCCTCATACCGACCAACATTTTGTTCAGCGACTTTAAAAAATAACGTGTTTTGAATTTTAATACACTTTAAAAAAAAACCAAGACGCAATGTATTGCGGATTTTGTTATGTTTAAGGTGTGACAGGCAACGTCAATCACAATGATAATGGCGTACATTGAAGATAAGTATGTACTTACTGCCTTTTTTGTCCCTTCCGCAACCGCCACTCACTCTCATTTTTATTATTTAACGAATTGTTGTTTATTTTTATTTTTGCATCTTGTTTGTTTTAATTAATCTTGACGTGTCTTTTATTATTTGTTTTATACTGTGTTAGTATTCTTAGAACTGCACTAGTTCATGGCCCCGACGGAAGATCAGCGCTAGCCCAGCCAGGCTAGCACCATGCTGAGTCGGGACCATTTCGTGGCTTATATTATTTATGTTGTGTTTCCTACGTACGTGTTTTCCTCTTTTTTGCCACGAATAAACGCTATCTATCTATCTATCTATAATATTTATGTTGTATGAAAAATACGAAGTCTAAAGTCTTCATTATTTTTAAAAGTCGCTGAACAAATGTTGGTCAGTTTGAGGAGTATAGCCTACAGTTTAATTTTTTGCTCCTATTGCAGGCCACACATTGTACGTATACTAATTAGTAAATACTTAATACATATGTTATTTAAAGAATGACCTTTAAAACTTACATGTCGTTAACCAAAATGTCAATAAGCTCCTCATGAATGAAAAAAAAATTCTGGGTCGTTCGCCAGTTAAGAAGCAATTTTAAAGACAGCAGGTATTCACGTCTAAAGCTTGTTAAAAAAAGAAAATTAGTACTAAATTAAGTCTGCAGAGGATAAAGTTAAGTGACAGCCGTGTCAATTAAAAACGTTGAAAGCTGTCATAATAAATTGCTAGAAGAAACTCGATTTTATTTCTTAATTAGAAACTTACGGGACGTTTTTTTTCTTATTTTCATTTATTAAGTAATTTTAAATTAAAAAAAGGCTTGCTTTAGTTCTTATGTTTTTAACTTTTCGTTTTTTCTGTTTCAGGTATGTAGCGGCCATATTGAAAATAACAGCACAATCATCATCATCATCACCAAAAATAACAACGTATGATACAAAAATAATAGAAACGAACCTTTGGATTATTTTTTAGTATCTATAGTACTATTAGTCTAATAAAATAACCGTAGATGTTAAGCCGTTTACACGTTATACAAAAACAATTTCTACACATTCTAATAATAATTCTGAACTTTGAAAGTAGTGCTTAATAACCTTTCAGGGATTAATTTACAATTTGCAAACAGGTCCCAGACATATAAAACAATAATCCGAAATAATCCCATGCACGACAGCTTTACAAACCGCCACGATATACGATGACGAAAAGGTCAGAAGCAAAAAGTATTTTCGAAAAAGGAACGTTGTCGATGGCATGAATATACAATGAACGTAACAGCCCTCTGCATTCGGATAAAGAACACACAGTTTTTGTTGCCTAGTCAGTTTGTTACTGGCTGAAAAGAACTTAAGAATGATACTTATTTTATTTTCTATTGCTGTTCGGTTTGCGAATTGTTGTTTTTAACTTTTCCTGCTTTTATTCATGTGAATGACTGGCTTAAGAATACGAGTAATGAAGAATCGGTTCGTTCGTTAAGTACCTGTATAATTCTTATCGGAGAAAGTTTGGGATTTAACCATGAGTAAACCTAAAATGTATGCCTGCTAGAGTTGAATCAAGATAACCCTGCATGAGATTTGCAATGACAATGTGTGACCATGTCATCATTAATATCAAATTACTATGAAAATATGACGTTGATAATAACACTCCGTCACGTTGTTCTATTCAAATCGGTGCAATGTTATCTTAGACGGACTTTTATACCACTAAATTAAAGTTAAAATTTCTTATGTTTATAAATGCATTATCTAATGAAAGTTGAGCGAGTTGTTTAAAAACAACTACTTAAAAGTTCCTTAAACTTTTTTTATCCGCGACCTTAGCTGATTCAGCCTATCAGTATTTTTGCCCGTATACTTTTTAAATCTGGACCGGAATTTCTCGCAAAGGCTCTGGAGTGAGGTTGGCACCTGCACCGTTTGAAACTATACACACCGTTCAGTCGTATGGTCTGTAAAACTGTTTTTTAGACGGAAAAGGAAAACGAACTTTTTACGCAGCGTGACCATTGCGCATTTTAATTGAACAGTAGGCCAAGCACATGATTGGCGCAACAGTATGTCGCCGCGAGATAGACTACCCGTGTTTTTCAAACTGTATTAATTAAAGAGGGACGGGTAGTCTATCTCGCGGCGACATATTATTTAGCCCGGCAAATATTAATGTTTAGTTTTTAAGAAGTTCATCTAATATTGTTCAATCGGACAAAGACATCAATATACTGTCTTCTGTAGCCACATCTTAAGGTCACATTCGAATTGCAACTGCAGCAGTGTTGACGCGGGTGATGTCACTCTCGCCGGATTATATGTACTATATAGCCTTTCATCTTTTCCATCTTTCCTTCGCGTAATAAGTATTTTGTAAAAAAAAAAACATTTTTTAATAAGTACAAGATTTTATCGCTGACTGTACTATTCTTTCCACAGAAAACTAATACTCATCGAGACAATTCTAATAACCCCACCAAAATTAGGTTGCGTTGTTTTATTTGCAAGTTTAACTTGCAAGATTTGATTACAGACAACGGGACAGCTAAAACTGCTGGTGCTGAAAAAGTGGAGCTTGTACTAAAAGCTTGTAAAAAGTACTGTCCGCGCGCCAATTCCGTGCATTCGGAGGTCGAGGAAGTGGGGGGGTGTGCGCCGCGCCCGTACGTACAAAATGACACCATATTAAATCACATTTAGAAACGGGTCTATCGCGAATTTATTTTGTTACCTTTATTTACCGACGTTAAATGTTAAAATGACACCAGTCACCATCACTCTGTCATGACGCCCAACATTCATAACATTCCTCAGCCGTGCACGGAATTCGCGCGCGGACAGTAACGGCCGGACCCGGCCCGCGGGTTCTAGTTTGGACACTCCTGCGATAGGCGAAATTACAACCACAATAAAATATATGTTCCATTGTTTCTGTAGTTACGTATTTTCTGTAAAGCCTTTTCACACTGCACCATTTCCGATAAACCGGGCAAAGTCTGGGCGCATTCATCCACGGCGTCAACAATGGGCTTTAAGTTTAACCGATAATGCCGATATCGCCGACAAAGGGCTTAATTCCAGTTCGGTTCATGCAGAAATTATTTATTTATCAGTAAATGGTCTGGTAGTCAATTAAATTGGTAATGCCAAGAAGTAGTATAGCCTCTGCCTTTAAAATTGTCACAGGGCGGATACGCTATACATCAAAAATCACTCTTTGTGTGAACGGCACGTTCGTACACGCGTCATGCGTCTAGTGTGAGTAAGTTGCTTAAAAATAGTACCTACTGAGAGCACACCAGAAGTCCGCCAGATTTCTGTCGCGGGGCGATGTCATTCGGGGCGGGGCGGTGCGTGGCCGTTCTGTATGTTAATACTATTACTTATTCTGTGACATTGTCCGTGTAAATAAAAGTCGTTAAGGTGCATACACACCTGTCTATAGATAGACGCTTAGAGCTCTTTCTCACTGACGTCCAGTTTTTTGCATTTACGGTTTTCTGCAGGATCCCGTTTTTACTATGCGTGCAGTGTCCAGCAAACAGAATTCTCGTGTGAACGTGACTATTGTAAGCATCACAATAGTTAATGAGAGCACACCAGAAGTCCGCCAGAATTCTGTCGCGGGGCGAGGTAATTCGGGGCGGGGCGGTGCGTGGCCGTTCTGTATGTTAATACTATTACTTATTCTGTGACATTGTCCGTGTAAATAAAAGTCGTTAAGGTGCATACACACCTGTCTATAGATAGACGCTTAGAGCTCTTTCTCACTGACGTCCAGTTTTTTGCATTTACGGTTTTCTGCAGGATCCCGTTTTTACTATGCGTGCAGTGTCCAGCAAACAGAATTCTCGTGTGAACGTGACTATTGTAAGCATCACAATAGTTAATATCCTGTATGTGGTCTTATACTACTGATAATCACTAGTATGTACCTGGCTTTATGCTTTTTGGTTGTTGTATTGTATCTATGGTCATTTAGTTTTTAGAGAGAACTGTCAGATTTAGCGGCAGGCCTGTGCCAGAGGAAGTTCGATTTGATCTTTTGTAATCTTATAATTAATCCTGTATGTCAATGTAGAAATGTGATACGGAGGGCCGACCCCAAATAAAATGGGAAAGGACCAGGCAAAGAGGAAGATCAATGTAGAAATGTCAAAGCAAGCCGTGGTTTGTGTGCTAAACCTCTTTTTACTGAGCATTAAATCTATGGATGATTTCACTATATATAAGCACGTACCCGCAAAAAACTGGAGGTCAGTGGGAAAGAGCTCTTAATACGTGGCACCTGCCAAAAGATTAACGTTTTATAGCCTTTTAATGTCTTTAGTGTTCCGTACCCAAAGGGTAAAAACGGGACCCTATTACTAAGATTCCGCTGTCCGTCTGTCTGTCTGTCGGTCACCAGGCTGTATCTCATGAACCGTGATAGCTAGACAGTTGAAATTTTCACAGATGATGTATTTCTGTTGCCGCTATAAAAACAAATACTAAAAAGTACGGAACCCTCGGTGCGCGAGTCCGACTCGCACTTGGCCGGTTTTTTTATTAGCCTACATTGGTATCCCACTGCTGGGCAAAGGCCTCCCCTCGTTTTGCTCCACTCGACCCTCTCATTGGCCCTTTTAAAGTTATTGGTGAATAATTTTTGTAAGGGCGGCACTTGAAACTTTGTTTTGCAGTTTTATGACAGAACCGGGGGAGTTGTAATGGTTGTTTTTACAACATTTTAATTAACTTGCAACTAACCAAACGTGTAGAATAATGAAGCAGAATTAGTGAAACTACTTCAAACATAGGTAGGTTATATTGATCGCTACATTTCTTAAACGAACTTCAAACCTTCAAAAAAAGGGCGTACCCCCATAATAAATGCCGCCGACGCACTTGTTACCCCTATGGTGTTGCAGGTGGCCATAGGCTACGGTAATTTCTTATCATCAGGCGATTTGTCTGCTCGTTTTCCTCCTATATTAAAAAAAAAACATAATTACCTATGTTGACATCAAGAGCTTTCTTTAAGTACCTAAGTCTTAACAGCTCAAATCCATACTAATATAGTAATACTAATATATTAATCCATACTAATATTATAAGCGAAAGTGTGTTTGTCTGTCTGGCTATTACCTCTTTGCGCTTAAACCGCTGAACGGATTTAGTTTAAACTTGGCATAAAAAATAGTTTGGGTCTCGGGGAAGGAAGTCGTCTCTAAATAGGGTGAAAAGGGGGGTGGAAATGAGAAAATTTATGAATTGCCTGTTAATTGGTGTAAGCAATTCAGCATATTATGCTCAAAATTATTGCCATTACATTTTATCCAGGAGCTATTCTTACTTTAACTGCTGGAACTAATTCCACGCAGACGAAGTCGCGGGCAAAAGCTAGTGCCTTTTTACTTTTATAATCGGATTTTTCATACAATTACTCTTAATCTAGGTCGTTTGGTGACGTATGTGTAAAAAGAACCTTGTAACAGCAAAAATGCATTTTAAAGCGATTGAAAAGCCTGAAAATTGCCAATACGGAAGCGTCAGCAGCGGACGCAGTTACAACATTAAATATATCGTAACACATGCCAAAATACTCAAAAACGACCTTAAGCCATTTAAAATAAAGTCGGTTTTCACTTTTTTCATAGACTCGCTCTGGCTATGCTAACGAGCTGATTCCGAACGGACACAACTTCATAGACTATTCAAAAAGTTTTTCGGTTCGACCCTATGACAATATATATGTAAAATAACACCCTTTCAAAACTCAACCTTGATTCTTTGTTATTACAGAACAAAATCAATTGCAGCCGTCGGATTTGGATCCGTAGAAATAAAAAAGCGTATATCATTCAGTTTTGCGTATGTTTTTTTATTGTTTTAGATTTGGAACGTTAGTTTGGAAGGCTGTGCACGTAGGACGTAGGCTAATCAGATATGTCATACATGGGGTGACAAACGGGACCCATACGTTTTGTGCAGAATGTCGATTTTACGTGGAAATTGACGGTTATTTTTTAAATAAAATTTGTAGGTTTACTGTGAATTATTGTGTAAAAGACTGTTCAAAATATATTTGATCTTTTGACGTGAAACTTTCTAATAGGTCAGTAAAGTGGCAATGGCAAAAATCAAAAAAAGAACTGTTTTGAGAAATATTGCTATTAATGCACATTTTGGTTGTATTAGTGACGATTCAGCTAATCTAATTAAGATGACCGGAGGTGGCCATCATTTATTACCTTTGTTCAGCTTCTAGTTAAGATCGTAATTTAATCCATACCTAACAAATTATATCGAGTAATATAATTGACTGAGCGATAGCGAAGGTCTCCGTTTGTTCCGATGTTCTAGTCTATGGGACGCATTTTCCAATTGATTCTCGTGAGGTGAGCAAATTTTTTTTTTTTTAAAGCGGAGCCATGAGGTTTCGCAAGGTCTACAGTCACAGAGCCAGCCACTAGTATAATTATAGTTAATACTAATTTAGTGATCGAGTAATGATTGAATTCACCAAACAACTAAGTACATTAAGCTACGTAGTGTAACCGGAAGCTTACCAAACTGATCCGCAATTTACATCGACATTAATCACACGACGGCTAATTCCAATCACTGTAATGCAGGGCCCACTTCCGTTGCAGTACTGAAACTGTATACCTAAGTGTCGCTATTTAGGCATTGACTATACTATTTTGTATAGTCACTATAGAATAGGGAGGCTGATTATGATTTTAACTAAAAAACTCCCGTGAGACTCAAACATATTAGATTCTTTTAAACCGGGTCACTCACGTATTATTCAGTCGAATAGCTCGACATGTTTCGGTCCAATTTACGAGGACCGTCTTCACGGAGACACGGCACGTCTTCACTGGTCGAGGGCGCGGCGTGGCGTGGCTTTGGCCCGCAGTACACCTAATAACAGATTGTGAAAGTTCGTATGCCGCTCTAGCTCAGTGAATTAAATTCTTGAACTAATCCATTTACATACATTTTATGAAAATATTCCGTTTCACGTGAGCCGCTTTCCTACAATTTAATTAAACCCTTTGTCAGCGCTGAAACTTCAGCCATGTTCCTTACGCTTAGCGGGCTCAGATGAACGTTCAGACCCAACGGTTTCTATTTATCTTCTTCTTCAGCGAGTATACGCCCACTGTTGGGCATTTTTCTTTAAACAGCACGATTTCCTGCTTCTCTCTTCCAGAATGGGCGTGCAATCTTTTAAATATCATACTCCAATCTGGTTGAAGGTCTGTGATCCTTTTAAAACGAGCTCCCCACGCTAGGATAGGGCATTTTTTTTATACTACGTCGGTGGCAAACAAGCATACGGCGGCCCGCCTGATGTTAAGCAGTCTCCGTAGCCTATGTACGCCTGCAACTCCAAAGGAGTTACATGCGCGTTGCCGACCTTAACACTCCTCTCCCTCGTTGAGCTCTGGCAACCTTACTCACCGGCAGGAACACAACACTATGGTCTAGTGTTATTTGGCTGCGGTTTTCTGTAAGGTGGAGGTACTTCCCCAGTTGGGCTCTGCTCTAGATCTGGAATGACATCCGCTGTCCTGTGCCCTACCACACAAAACGAAAGGTCATTCACAGTGCCCATACCTCTCTTTTGGACGAAGTTTAAGGACATACCCCCGGGTCCGTACGTAGTTTAAGGACATACCCGGGTCCGCCTCCATGCTCCACCTCCTATCATTTCGGCGACTTACGTGCCCAGCCCAGGCTCATTTCAGAGTAGCTATTATCCCACGACCGATACTTTATAGTTTAGTTCTATTTATGTTTATGGGTAGTACCTATAGGTAAACTAACCTCCGCCCGCCACTTTATCCTCGTAGAAGACGTAAAATAAATTCGACCCTATTTGCACCCGCTTAAGGCTTGAAGTTAAAAAAATGCTTTCTTTGGAAGTCGAAAACAATTGAATATTATAATGTTTAAAATTTCAAAATATTGCCATCTCTATTACTGCCGCAAATGTCAAAACCGATGTTATGTTAATTGTTACTGTCCGGATGTTTGACAATTGCGGCAGCAATGCAGTCGGCAATAATGTCAATATGTGCTGCAATACTACTAAGATAATACTAGTAAGACGGTGTAGTCTGAATCCGAACGGTACCTTTACCTGCAGTATGTAAGCGGTGACAATACACAGCCGTTGTGAGGTCTATTTCAATTTCGCTTTACCAGTGTTTAATCGCTCCAGGGCTCACAGCAAAACGATTTTTAACAACTATGGTCTGTTTAGAAACTGCAATAAAACTATAAGAATCCTTGTGAAACTCGGAAATAAGTATTAAAATAATGAACACTGGTCAAACGAGGGTTTGATATGTCTTTGTATTTGCTCGCCGGGCCCAGATAAAGATATTACTTCAGTGACGTGTCCCGTTTTAAATATTTTAACTGAAATGAAGTTCACTTACAATACTATAAGGAGTATAAGGAGATCTAGTTACTTATAGACTTACTGAACCGGTGACATCCATCTTAGGCCCTGTCTTCACTTTCCATCAGGTGTGACTAGGGCCAATCGCCGATCAGTTTATAAAAAAACTTGGTTTTTTTTCACGGCATTTGCCCTCGATTAAAATGTGTAAAGATTCGATAAAAAAAAACACAATTTTGCGTTAGCCCTCTACCATTAATTGAACCAAAACATTTGATCCCTCCAGTTCCGCGTAGTTTTCATGCACTCGGTAACCGTGAAAACCTTCCCAGTTCCCAGTATTCGAAATTTAAACTAGCAACAGCATGACAGACTTTGTGCCAAAGCGATATGACTTCCCTTTGAGCGTTGTTTTTCTTCGAAACGCTAGGCGATATGTGACTGTTTCTACAGTTTGGTTTTATCAAGCGATTGCTGCACTTTTTTCGATATTTTCGTAGTATTCAAATCGAATGCAAAATTACCTATTAGGATTTCGAACTCGTCGTTTTCTCTATTTAAGCTATCGTGAGTTATAACTAACCTAAACCTGAACCCCTGTACGGCTACCATCAGTTCGGCACTGACATATACTCTAACGTTTACGTAATTTACTTTCTATGCATCTCGCTCGTACTGACATATTAGTGCGAGCGAGATGTATAGAAAGTAAATTACGTAAACTATGGATGGTATAGAAAGGATCGCAATCTCTTATGGCAGAATTGTTGTAAAAGTGACCGCGTTAAGCTTTAAATAATAGTTCCTAATCTCTCCGGTGGCGCTAGTTAGACTCTGGGACATGAGTATAACATGAACCATATAAGGCAACAAATAACCCGACCAAATTACGTAGGTTGTTTTTGGTAGTATTTCGGTGTATGGTGGCGCCGCCTAATTACTGTTTTTTGATGGAAACTTTTCATACATAGAGATTTGGCTCCTTTATACAGTCTCCATGACGTAAACGTTAGAGTATATGTCAGTTTTGACACTGTCAGTGACTCATGGTACTGGTACTGATGTAAATTTAATTCGAGAGCGTTCGCGTTTGCGTTATGTACAAAATGACACTTAACGCAAACGTGTTTATCACGTCACGCTATCGAATGAAATTTACACTAGGGGTACTGAAGACATGTCGCATCGCATTTCGCATTCGAAATAAGCCACGCTAAATGTGACTTCAATAAGTCAGGCATGCCGTTTTATTTTAATCTTTGTCTTATCTATTACTAATTGAATGGCTTGCGGCATTATTTTTTACTAGCTTTTGCCCGCGACTTAGTCTGCGTGGAATTAGTTACAGCAGTTAAGAAGTTCCAGTAAGTATAGCGCCTGGATAAAATAATATGCTTAATTGCTAACACCAATTTACAAATTTTCTCATTTCCACCCCCCTTTTCACACTCTTTAGGCATGACTTCCAACATAAAAACCATCCCATGTCCTTCCTCGGGACTTAAACTATATCTTAAACTATATCGGTTTAAGCGTGAAGAGGTAACAGACAGACAGACACACTTTCGCATTTATAATATTAGTATAGATAATTGTTACCATTCTAGTTTATGATAGACCAGATAGGATTTAGTTAATGTCATTCGACTACTAGTTTTGTATTTAGAAACATTCTACTGCACACATGATACAATTTAAGTTTTAACCTTCCTAAGTTTCCTTAAAAGGTTTTCCTGTTCCTGAAGTGTAGTTGTAACATAAATTCAATCAGCGCCAGTCTTTAACACTTTAACATCGTAAAGTTCGTTAAAGCCGAACCCAGCTATTTGCACGTTTAAAATGTTACATCGCTCGTGGAACGCTAGCTTGCTTCAGGGATAAATGGCGCAGAGGAACGTAACAACTGAACGTTTTAGAGTTGGTGTTTTTCATATTGGATATTAAGATTCATCACGCATATGGCTTTTTCAACTCTTAGCTATAATCAGCGTCGTTATAGGCAATACTAAAAGTACTTCTACTAGCCACGACCTTAGACTTAGACCAACCCCGAAATCGTGTAAAAAATTGGCTATTTCATATATTTTCTTATGACTTGAACTGTTCAAAAGGATGGCTTTTTGGGTTAAAACACCTTATGGATCACGTTTAAAAAGTGTCGTGTACGTAAAGGAATAGAGCGAACACGAAAACCTAACTTATTACCACAGTAATACCTAAAAGTCGTCTGAAATAATAATATATTGATTGCTAGACGAAGCGTTCAAATACGTATGATAGGACCAAATTGTTGTAGAATTTAATTATTACATATAGTGTACGTAAAATTATAAATGGACGGTACGGATTTATTTATTATTTATTTATTTATTTATAAGCTGAAATATTTAAAATTATACTCTAACAAATAAATGTAATTAATGTATTTGTATTTAAACGAATCCAACGCCGGCGTTATTACGTTACGAAGTTTATTTCGTGCGATAAACCGTAGTTGTTACGTAATGAAACGTCACGGCACAGTTCTCGTAAATAACTAGGATATTTCGCGTACAATACAACAGAGACCAGTCAACACATACTACAGACACCGTGTTGCGAACAAAACAAAATGCGAAATCAGCTAAATCACGTGTGATGCCGTAGATTTTCCGCCATCTTGCCGCAAACCAAACTTACGACGAATACATTGCTTGTAAGATAGAGTGGTACTGTCATAGTAAATTTTGTAACTGCTGTAAATTCACTGCCATCTATCGACATACTTTAAAACTAAAAATGAAGATTTATAAAAATACGTTAAAAGGTATTTAAATATGGATAAATGATTTTTTTATTTACATTAATTCTTTTTATATGATTTTGACCCATGTTCTTTCAATGATATGCTTTAAAATTATAAATAACAAACGAAACCGTCAACGCCCTCTATACGAGAGTAGGCCAAAACTAGTGGCGCCCTCTGATCGAGAATCAAATTTTCGTGATTTTCGAGGCACGTTTTTTCCTTAGACTGTATCCATCTATTACGGAGTTATATCTATCTTTGCTCCTAGCGATCTGCCGCCTCTTTTATAAGGCATATCGTGATATGCCTGGGTTAATCTTAGTCTGATCAATATCTCGATCGTTATTTTACGATGCGCTCGGTATGAAGCTAGGAATATCAATTGTATTTGTATTTGGTAATAATTTACATAACAGACATTTTTTAATGTATAACTGCATATTTACTTATAGAGTACATCTGAATGTCCGTCTAAACTGTACGTCTCGTCTCACCACAGTTGAAATCGTACTTATCAGTTTTGTCAAGGACCGTAAACCAGTATATTTGAAAGATTATATCAGTTCACTACGAATTGCAGGTTTTTTTTTGAGTCGTCGTGATCCTGACCTGCACGGCGGCTACACACCGCTTTATGAAGCGTTTACAAAAAGCAAGCCGTCACCATACATATGTAGGTGCAATTTACTTGTAAAATGCTAAGATTCGAGCATCACAACTCAACTGTTTTCATCACCATACTATATTTTCCCATACAGGCGGGTGGTTTTACTATACTCATAGATCACGAGAAATATAATATGTATCTGAACCCGCGTTAATTCTGAAAAAATGACGAGGAACGCGACAACATAAAATTGACATTCTTTACTATTTATGTATCTTTGCACACAACACAACAAGAAAAAATTAGAGCAGCTCATATTTTTTGCAATATTTGTTATCTTATGTGGATGACACAGCTGCGAAATTCGCGCTCAAGTCCAAAAATAGGAACAGTTTGTTTGTTAAGATGCGGTCGTAACATTTACATATTTCTAACACATCATTTACAGATGATAAGATTATGTAGTCGCGTCATATAAAAGTACCTACTGAAAATTTTACAGCCCAGATAAAAGTACCTATGAACAATGTTTGTAATGTGTTTTACAAAATGAAATACATAGAATGTAAAAATGTATATAAAAAAAAAAAAACAAAAAAGTGTTTCCGCCCGGGATCGAACCGGGGGCCTTCTGCGTGTTAGGCAGATGTGATAACCGCTACACCACGGAAACTTAATGGAGCAGTGCGAAATTATGTAACCGTAGCTCTTATCATATTCTTTCTTCTAGTTTAGTGAACTGCCGTGTCAGACGTTTATCTGCTATCTGAAAAAACCGGCCAAATCGCGCACGAAGGGTTCCGTACCATTACGCAAAAAAATCGCGTTTGTTGTATGGGAGCCCCACTTAAATATTTATCTTATTCTGTTTTTAGTATTTTATAACAGCAACAGAAATACATAATACATTCTAACTTTTAATTTTATTACTATTAAACGACCATTCGGCCCGCCTCGCCGCGAGTCGGGCCTATCACCTTACTAGCTTAGATACTACTGCGTGTGGTTACGCGAAACTATGACAACTTGAGATAATAGATATCCGCTATAAAAAACTGCGAGGAGTTACGCATAATGATCTTAACTTGAGTTGAAAGAGATACGTATAACTTGGTATAACTCAATCAAAAAAATCGAAAACGTTTATCTTAAAATATGGAATATCTGAGTAACTAAAGACATTTTTTTGAAATTTTGTTCAAGTATTATGTTAAGCTTATAATAGTGTCTAAACTATTTTTGCACTGGTTAGACGTATCTCTGTTATCTCCAGATAACAGACAGATATACCTACGTCTGACACGGCAGTCAAGGCAAAAGGGGTTCACATGGCATGTATAGTTACGGTCATAAATAAGTAAACACTTTCACTAGTAGCACTTATGCTGATTAAGAAATATGATACATGTGGCACATGCGATTACATCATTATGACCGTAATTATATCAACACAATTCACATTTTAGTTGTTTTGTTAATATTATTATCACGCCACATGTGCTATCTTGAGCGGATTAAAGTAATAAATAAGTATAATTATATTAATTAATATAATTAATCGGACGGCAAAGTATTTTAATAAGGTCAATAAATAAATAAATAAAATAAAAATCATTTATTTCGGACCACAGAAATCCATAACAGGTTAGTCGAACATGCAGGAACTTAAAACTATGTTAGATACAATTAATTATTACTTAACTTACTAGATATCTACAACTACAATACATACTTAGCTAGGGAACGATGCAGGCTCGACCAGTGCTGCATATAGCGACTATCGAGCCTACCCGCTATCACACTCAGGATACTGTTGCTACTGCCAAGCACTCTGCGACGCGTCGCGGCGGCGCGCTTTCTTATTGTGGCAAAGAAACCGTCTACCTGCGCGTCCGCGAACATGCCTGACGCGCTGCAGAAGCGAGGCAGACGCAACAGCACCCTGAAGGCGTTGTTGAACTGTACCCGAAGGGCGCTGATCGATCTTTGCGAATAATTAGCCCACAAGCTGCAGGTATAAAGAGAGGTACAATAGGCTCTAAAGAGAGTTATTTTGACCTGAGCTGTACAACCTCTGAACCTATGTGCTATCATATTCGCTCTTATCGCCAGCGCCCTACGTTCCCTATCTATATCTGCGTCGTCACGCAGATTTTCATCGACTAAGTGGCCTAAATATTTGACACATGTCACTCGTTTAAGGGGTGTGCCATTTAGATATAACGGCGGTACAACAGATGGACATTTCGTCCCAGACTTAAAAACCATAAGTTCACTTTTCAGAGCGTTATATTTGAGGCCATGTTTACATGCATACTTCTCACACACCTTCAGCAGTATTTCAAGTCCTCCCGGCGAGGGACTCAACAGCACCATGTCGTCAGCATAGCTAATATTATTCATACATACTCCGCTAATATGGCAGCCGACATGTATGCTGCTGAGCTCCTCGATGAGAGCATTAATGTACAGGTTGAAGAGCTTAGGAGACGTTCTCCCACCCTGTCTCACTCCGCACTCCAACCTGTATTCCTCTGACACTTCTTTACCCCATCTGACAACATTAACTTGACACAAGTACCAACTCCTAAGTATATGCACAATATCCATAGGGACCCCCGCCTTTTCTAACTTGGCCCACAAGAGCTCATAATTAACCAGATCGAACGCCTTGGATAGATCCAGGAAACATGCATATATAGGGTTCGACGGTGTGCTTGAGGCCCAGTATCGCGCTCTCAGTAGATAGTTTAGGTCGAAACCCAAACTGCGCATCACTGATTCGTATATATCTATCTAACTCAGCATCAAGCACCGCGTCGAACACCTTAGCTACTACAGTTGCCAGAGAAATTGGCCTATAATTGGCCAGCTTCGCTATGTCTCCTGTCTTATTTTTTACAATAGGAACAACCATAGTGCGAATCATATCGGGTGGCAGGTAAGCATGGCTAATATAATATTGCGTATGATAAGTTTATGAACCACCTATCAAACCGTACTTTATGTATAAAATACCTCAATTTTATTAAATTTCAGTGTAAAAATACTCTTTTTAATACAGTTGCTCAAAAAGTGCTACTTTACGTAGCTGTTTAGCGTGCGGAAAGTTGGTTTTCGCGAACTAGTGCTTTTCACTTTTTAATTTTTTTTAAATTTATACTTGTTCCAATTCATGACTACTTATTGATGAGTGTTAATATTAGTTTCCTTTAAACGTCGTAACTAACATAAAAAAACCTACTGTTATTGTAAGAATACGAAAAATATACATACCTATATTTAATATTTTATTACTTACCTCTTCATCATTATAACACGTTTATTTTTTTTAAAGGCAACATCCGATATTGTTTATATTCCTTTGTGTTTCTTATTTTTTCGCAACTGTATTAAAAAAACGTCGTTCGATACACGTGCGGAAATGTCATTCTTAGTGCGGAAATTATGACATACTTTCCGCACTAGCATCGAAATGTACTATTTCAGTGTTAAAATACAGTGGCCTAAAAATACGTTGACGTTTTTTTTTAAAGTGCATATTGTTGATACTTTTAACCAAGCTTTGCGTTTATATATCAAAACCAAAGATGATTATTTTGCAGATATTATATTTTATTTCAGTTATTTGATTGTTGTTTTAATTTTTAATGACATTTTGTAAACAACGTGTAAGTAAGTAACTAATTCGTAAAAAAAATGTCAATCCTGTATTAGGTAATTATTTGTTACAAACAAATTAATATCCCAAATAATTGATAGGGTAGTTTTATTAACCTCAGGGTTAGCAAGTAATATTTAGATTCTAGAGTATGGACTATACAAGCAGCCCAACCCCATTAGCACAAATTACTGTATAAAATGGCGATGACGATGATCTCTTCAATATTCAAAGGATAGAGTGGTAGATAACGAAATTAAGTTTTTCCCGATAGGCCCTCAGTTATCTTTTTGGTACTCTTCACCCTATTTATTTTACGTTTACCTGGCTGTAAAAAGCTTTCTTATTTAATATGATATTTAAACAATGGCTCAAGCCTAAATTCTTAACCACTATAACCTATTTAAATAACGATTTCACACCAAACTTACCCGTCTAGGTCAATATTGCATGTTGCCCGAAACTGTTTTGTATCTCAAAGCGATTCCGTTAATGGCGTCAACTGTACCTGCACAAGTTTCAAGACAGTTACCTGCAGGGTTGCCAACCGATGGAATAGTATGGGCTAGATCTGAGATTTTTGGAGTTTACTCCTTAAGAATCGATTTTCATATACATAAAATGTCACACGTTACAGGCTACGCACGTTATGTTTCGTGCGCAACTTATCTTGCGCATCCCCTAGCAACGGCTGTTTGGAAACACTAGTTTTAGTTAATCAAGGTCATATCCAAGCCCAGGTATCGCTGGCGCGACATGGTGGAGGCGAGGCGGATCTGCTCGAACCGAGTCACCAATTGGCGAGAGGTCGCACAGGATCGAGAAAAGTGGCGCTGTCTTGTGTTGTGTCTTGTGTCGGAGGCCAAGTCTCATTTTGGGTCGCTGAGCCAACGGAGTAAGTAAGTAGTAAGGTCGAATCAAAACCAGTTCAAAACCTTGGGCTCCTGGCTACTATATTATTACGAAAACGGATAATATCTACTAAACCAGAAGCACTTCATACTTTGGCAACACTCACGCTACTGCAACGCTTATCATGACATCTTGCTTACTGTTGCTACAGTGGAAGACAGTTTAGTAGAAATTAGCAATTTTCAAAATTAACCCGCTTTCGAAGTTATCCCAATGCACCGTACTGTTACTCGCGCTTATAATTTTTGTGTGGCATAATATTATTATTATGTTGTTAGTAACTGTTGTTGCGATTGTGGCAACCCTGGAGGAGTTAATGATCAGGTATAGGCAAGCCTGAAGTTTGAGCTCACAATAAACTGAGGATTAGGAAGTTCGCAACAATTAACTACTAACTTAAACGCGTAAACTGTAAACTGTAAAGTAATCTTGCTTGTGCCAACCCTATAGTTGTACTTACGGGGGTAGTTGTTGAATATACATTTATATGCGGTACCTAGGTATATGTACTTGGTGTATAAATTTCAGAATTTACTTTGACTAGGTGTGCTTTTTTTTGTAAAGAGATACACTCGACATTTTTTCTAAGGTACGTAATTTTAATGTTTTCCTACTGAGAATCACGAACTCTTTCGATCCTACTAGGAGAAAAAAATGCGTCCCAAGTTTTATTTTTCCATTCCGTTACCATTTTTCAAACACTTTGTACGGCGGTAACGGAATGGAGAGTACTTAAAATGTATGACAACTTTGGGACATTTTTTTTTCTCCTAGGAGGTTGGATCAGCTCATGATTTTGAGTAGAAATAACATTAAAATTACTTACCTTAAAAAAATCGAGTGTGTCACTTTACAGAAAAATGAATTTAATAATTCAGTAATTAATTATGTTGCACAGCGAAGCGCGAAGTATTTATTTTTGTCAATATTTGTTATTTGTTGTTTTTTGTTTGTGTATTTGACAGGCTGTTATGGCTCTTTTTGACCCCCAATGCAAAAAGAAGGGTGGTATGTTTGATGAAAATGTCTGTCTGTCTATCTGTCTGTGGCATCGTAACTAACGGATGGACCGATTTCGATACGGGTCGTTTTTACGTGAACCGAGTTTCCTTGCGGTTGTTCTTAGCTATGTTTGATAGAAATCGATCCAGCAGTTTGAAGAGTATCAGCTCCAAAATGATGTAAGGCATTTTTGGCATAAAATGGATTTTTTGGCATAACGTCCGGTTTTTGAATTTTCTTAAATTAACTTCTATTTTTTATTGTGATAACAAACGAGCAGATGAGTTAAATACTTATATATTCGAAATGACCATTAACTTTTAAATACTAACATTATTTTGAAAAATATACTAACAAAAATAAGATCATTGTTGTCTTTGTTTAAGAAATAAAAAAATTACAGACAGTTTTGCGCTTCGTTGTGTAAGATTTATTACAGGTGACTATCCTATTATAAGCACTTAACAGGCAGTCCTCCGATTTACGTCATTAAGGGCTAAAATTAAAGAACCAAGTATTTGGCATTCAAACCGAAGTCATTACATGACATGAATGTCAAAAAAAACTTTATAACATTTTGGCGCTGACTGTACAAGTACTATAATTACTCAACTAGAGATCAAAGGCTTCATTATCACTAAGAGGTGTTTCTAGATATCAATGTATTAATTTATCTTACTTATTGGCCGTGTACCTACGTCCTGTATATATCTTTTGAATTATTTATGGTCCTCATTACTCTAATCAAGTAATAAATAAGAGTAATGATAGTGGTGGTTAATTTCGTCCATGAGTACCAAGTTTCCGTGGTGTAGCGGTTATCACATCTGCCTAACACGCAGAAGGCCCCCGGTTCGATCCCGGGCGGAAACATTTTTTTTTGTAGCTAAATTATTTTACAGGTTATTTTTTTTGAAGAACTAATCGTAAATAGGTACTCAATTCGAAGATTATTGCCCGCCAAAGGGGTTTCAACCGTTTTTTTATTTAAATATATTTTTTGTACACTGTGTTCTGGTATCAATTAAATACAAAGGTTTGATTTTACTATCGCGTATGTTTTGTTTTTTTTTTCCTGAAGTTAAAATTATAACAATATTATTTAAGGTTTTGCGTATGTTTTATGTATTTACATTTCTGTGTTTTCTGTAAAATATACTTAATATATATTTCTTTATAACAGCGTAATAGCTATTTGTTTAGATCGTGTAAAGGTCTAAGGACATGTCTTTTGCAAAATCTTGGCTTTTTATTATGATCATTGAAGTACTCTGAACAACGTATTTTTGGGCCATCTGTATAAAATGCATACATAAAAGACTCGCGTTAAAGCGGTTTCCTTAACTAAACGTATTCTCGCATGCAATAAAATGCACGCCGCCTTTTGTCTCACTCGTGCGAAAATGAGTTATTTTCCTCCCGCCTCGAGATACATCTCTCGCAAATTGGTCTCGTCACTTTTACATAGTAAATTGACGTAATCTCTCTGGCTAAAGTGCCTTATTAGCTCGTGTCAAGGGAATAAATTGTGTTTATCTAAAATCGAGTTGCTATGCGGACGGGAAAAACATGCGCGTTATGTTATGACATGTTTTGAGCAAGATTTTTCTTGTAACATTTTTACGAGCATGGAAACTTGTCATATCCATTTTTCCTTTATTTCTAAGCATAATGGAATTTGTAGGAAACTAAATCGATCGCTATAGAAAAAGAAGAATTTTATAAAATTTTATATTAGAAATATCTCACACAAACTAGGTTTCAGAGGTAGTTTTTGCGATAGTTTCCTGATTAAACTAAAACTGTATTTCAAGGCTGTCCTTTAGACACCGTTTTGTTTTTTATTCTTCTATTTAATTCTAATCTTCTTAAAAAGTTATATGAAGTAAGTTCGTGTTTTACATTCTACTCGTTTCCACATAATTACGAGTATACCTATAAGTTATATTAGTACTATTGTGTTATACAAAATACTCAGTAATTAAGTCAGGTACTGAAAATCAGTGTCATGGCTTGCCATGGCATTATGCTGAGTGGGGATGGGGCATCCTGTTTTAGCATCTAATTTGTGTATATATTTAGCATCTAATTCATTCATTTATTATAAAAGTTACCGACTTCTAACTTTTAGAGTAGAGATCGGAATGTACGCAGCATGTTATAATAACAAATTGAGCAATCTAACTTTCAAAACCAATTTTTGATAAATCAAAATCTAAAAAGCGTCCGAATGGTGCCTACCTTCCCCTAACTACGAACCCATTAGAAGCCGTCCACATTATTGGGACAATGCTTCAGTAATGGAACCAAAGGGAAGTACTTAATGTAAACAGGTAGTCCCTAGACGATAGATAAATGGAACCTCCGCACAAAGCTCTTTTGATGGTCAGGAGCTATTCACAATAAACTCCCAACTCTTTGCCGCTTGTCGTTACTCCAAAATTCAAAAAATTACAACTACAACAGTAACAGCGTCATGAAAAATACATAACAACATTTATAAATGCATCAGCCAATACCTGAGTAAACAACAATATAACCCTAATTAATTAATAATACATTAGAATACGAATAAGAAATTAATTCTTATCAAATTTAGAGATGTAAAGGGTCCCCAATGTCACAGAAAATACTAAGATTTGGAGGTGTTAAAGCTCTCCTAGCGTCGTAATGAGAATATATGAAATAAGTGTTTCGCGTCAGGTCTGTTAAAACTGTGTTTTTTCAGATCAAATTCATCAAATAATCCATAGGTTGTGTATTGTTCTTATTAACTTAGAGGTCAACATATAATAGACACAAACATAAACTGTTCTGTGAACATGTGTGGTCTCAGGTTGCACAAAGGACTAAAGGACCGATAAATACTTCCGATGGACCGCAACCTTTTCGCATGCTATCCATCACATATCTAACAAAATGGCGTATATTCACATCATAGCCAAATCAGATTCTTTACGGCTTTATGAGGATGAGAACAAAATAAATAAATAAATATAGGACATTCTTACACAGATTGACTAAGTCCCACGTTAAGCCCAAGGAGGCTTGTGTTATGGATACTCAGACAACGATATATATAATAACATATATACGATATATATAATATAGTAATATATATTTTCTCAAACTTGCAATGAAATGTTCTAATCTAAAAAAAAAATTTGCTGTATCTCCTAAACCGTGCGTCGTAGCGCAAAAATAATCAATTTTTTGTTCCCGTTAATACCCCACGTACTGAATAACCTATCACATTAAGGCTTGAAAGAATCATCATCATCTTATTTTTATTATTATTTCATCGTAAGTTTGAGAAAAGCACTATACAAATCTTGACGAGAAACTGCTTGACTACTTGGCCTGCAACCCTTCGCTTCCCGGCCTCTAGAAAATAGTTACGTTAAATTCATTTTCAAATATTAAGCTCTCTAACGAATAAATAGAAATTCATAGAAAGTTGTTAATTGCGCGCACTAAACATGCACATACATTTCGCAAACTTTCACGGATATGACAAATTCGTGCATTCTGATTATTCGCAGCCTTTGAACAACTAAAAATGAAGCACTGGACAATAAGAATAAATATTACTGGCCGGAATCTGTGCCTGCGTTTTAAAAATAAAAGTTTATCGGGACGTACGTATACGTAGATACCATTGGCACGTAATAAGTAATAGTATTATCATACAGAACGGCCACGAACCGCCTCTCCCCGATTCGAATTACCTCGCCCCGCGACAGCAGATTGACGACCTTTTGCCGACCGCTTAGCAGTACTGTTTTCAAGCAACTTACTCACACAATGACGCATGCCGCGTGTGCAGACGTGCGGTTCACACATAGAAACGCAAGTGATTTTTAGGGTTCCGTACCCAAAGGGTAAAAACGGGACCCTATTACTAAGACTCCGCTGTCCGTCTGTCACCAGGCTGTATCTCATGAACCGTGATAGCTAGACAGTTGAAATTTTTACAGATGGTGTAATTCTATTGCTGCTATAACAACAAATACTAAAAACAGAATACAATGAATATTTAAGGGGGGCTCCCATACAACTAACGTGATTTTTTGCCGTTTTTTGCGTAATGGTACGGAACCCTTCGTGCGCGATTCCGACTCGCACTTGGCCGGTTTTGATGATGGCCGCGCGTCTCAAATTTTCGTAGGCAAGTTGGAACTAGCTTATCTTTCCTTTCCTACATGAGCTTAACTGTCTGGAAATTAGGCAAGTCGTTGGTATTCTAGTTCTATTGGCACCTATCTACTGATACGATTTACTGAGCCACGTAATTTGTGATAAGTAAGTATAGTTCCGTGTATGTAAATTGCTTTGATACGCACTGTTTCGTATTTCGTATTCGGTTTGGATTTTAACGGACGATGAGTCATCCCTAACGGCTCGTTAGATCTCACTTCATTTGAGTTGGTATGTCGAATTTACCAAAATAAACCCATGTTTCACGTATAGGAACGCTTGCAGTTCAGCGTGACCGAAAACATCTGACCTTTCTTTACGCATATTTCTTATAAGTTCAGGGGTCAAATTACACTAGAACTCGTCGAGTATCGCTTTAGGCGGTATTCACTTTGAAAGCAGATCCGAAAGCCTCTCCAGCACAGCATTACTTATACGGGTTTACTTAGCATTACTTATTTTCTGTGGGACTAACCCCAACAGTTATTTACGATACAAATGCGAAAAATAGGAAATTCGCAACGAGTTAACTCGACACACATCGACAATTGCGAATTACCTATTCGCACGTCTGTCGTACAACGTTTTACAGTTCATATGGCCGTTTGAATTTTCAACGTAGTTACATAATGTGCTTATTATAGCACAGGGTGTCGTAATGGAGCACCGGATGGCTGACAGCAGAAAAAACACCCTTGACGTCAATTTAAAATTAATATTTGTCACTACTGAACTGGTTTTGATACAACCTTGACAATCATTTTGGTGATTGGCGCGCAACTCGCGCAACTCACGCACGATTTTCACTTTATTTCGCATGCATGCATCGTGAGCGTGACATTCGTGACCAATCGATGTCGACCAAGATGTTTGACTCTCGCTCACATCGGAGCGCCGTGCGCCGCATCAGTGATAACCGCGTTATGAATCGGGTACAGCATAAAGCAGAGGCTAACGGGGGCTGATTGGATTTTACCGGTTACGACCGGTTTCGGCCGGATCGATAGCCCCAGTAATTGCTCCGGGACAACTGTTCGGACTTGTCTGATACACTTTCCTTTGACGTGACAGTCGGAATTGCATTTTTGGGAGCGAGCTAAAGGAAGCACTGTATTTTCTGGCTTCTCTGTTATTGGATAGTACTAGTTGCCAATGTTAAAATTCCACATCGAGAGATGCTTATACACAGGAGTTAAAGTTTAAAGTACTCTAATATTGATATGGATGCTCGAATTATTCCTAACTAACCAATTATAAAAAACAAGTTTGTTTGAGTTTCCACATGAAAGGATGCGCCGCCGCGCCGTTTTCAACAAGTATTTGTAGTAAGTAAATAAGACCTTGTGAGACTACATCAATATTTGTAGCCATTACAGAAATACCCTACAAATAATCGACTACCTATTTAAGGCGACAATCATAAAAAAACACGCCGCGAAATGGCATCATCTCAGCATTTTGATCAGTCTTTCGATAACACCATTAGATGAAAAAATCATGCCATGTACTCGTACAGCATTAAAAGTCAACGAAAAATAAAGTAATTTCACAGAATAAGTAATAGTATAATCATACAGAACGGCCACGCACCGCCCCGACTCGAATTACCTCGCCCCGCGACAGCAGATTGACGGCCGCTTGCCGGCCGCTCAATACTATTTTTAAGCAACTTACTCACACTATGACGCATGACGTGTGTACAGACGTGCCGTTCATACATAGAAACGCTAGTATTGTGGTATTTTTTCTAAATATAAGCTTACACTCCAGAACCTCGACCAGATAATTCCATTTCCATCATGTTCCTCCAATATTCCTTTAACAACATCGAGTTGAGACCTAGTCAAACTCTCTAAACCTGATCTCAACTATTGTCAATCTCGCTACAACGAGTTAGTTTAGATTCGTGCACGTGTAAACGTTAGTTCTATACCTGATATTCCTGACCTAATGTCAACCTTGCTACACGCTTCGAGTTAAGGTCTACATTGGCACGTTTGTGCCGTTGATCGAATAGTTTACGCTCTAACCCCGGTGACGTAGGCTTGGCTATTGACAGAGCGTATTGGGTCCGTTTACATAGTGATTAAGGGTTTAGCATGTCAAATATACCCTTTTGTTTCTTTCAAAAGAATTTGACAAGTTTGAAGTTTGTAAATGTGCACACAGGCACAGAAAAGGAAAGTCAATTTGTTAAGAGGCGGCGGGCTTATCGCTCTTCTCCTAAGCTCATAACATGGGAAGGAAATATGGGGAAACAAGAGAGGTCTCTCCTAAAAATGTTACATTTTTAATGTTTAAATCATTGTATTTATTTATTTTTCCACCATCGCATAGTAAAACATTGTATATACGTAAGAAAAGACAACTCATACATACGCTCGTATTCTACAACATCGGCGCCGGTTTGGCAATGTTTACTCTAAAAACTTGTATCATCTACTTTAGCTAAGGTGACTAAAATGAAACATTACATAGACATGAGTCTACAAATTATCTTCACATAGCGGAAGACTGCCCTACGGACTACGGCGTGGCACACGTTGCGTTCGTTGGTAATCGAGGAAAACTTGAACGAACGTTTTTCGAACTTGAATAAATATTGTATTGATTTGTATTACCTACTAGCAAATATGATGCGTGTTAAATATACATTACTTTTAGTGCCTCTCGATCGCACCTATTACCAATGTGGCTGGCAGCATTTTGATAAAGCTAGGTGTTAGCTAATTACAATGACTTAAACCTCCCAAAGCTGTTGTTCTGGATGAGGGCATGTTCAGCAATGACGTGTAATAAAGGCCAATCAAGTCCCAAACAAGAGGGTATGCTCAGTTCAAGTAAAATTAATAGGATTTATGGGATAGATGTTAGAGGTGGGGTGAGTAAAAGGTACCGTTGACGGGTAGACTTAGACTGATGATTTATTAAATATTAACTAAGTGCTTATATACAGTTGAGTGATCGTGATTCTACATCCTTCATCTACGCTGTATTATAAACATTCAAATCCCCCAAATCCTTCGAATGGATGACCACCGCTTGCCTAAAGCTGTTCTCTACTCTGAGTTGGCGGTGGGTGCTCTAAACATCAATATTTCTATGCGTAGATAAAGTATAACATTAACGTTTCACACTTCTTCCATGCAACTTGCACTAAAATGAAAAACATCGCGTTTTCACAAACCACACTCGTTCCCATTTTAATTAAGCGAATGCGAGTAAATGTGGATAAATAAATTTTGAATAAACACTCGGTGTCAACTCTCAATGCTAGACAACGTGGGGAGCTGTGTCGAGAAATAAATTAACGGAGACTTAACACGTTGCACGCTACTCACGAACAGTAATGTGTGCATAAATAAAATAAATTTTAATTAAATAAAATAGCCATTTATTTTGACCTCATATTAAAATGTTACATTTCATGTCATTTTGAAAAAAAATGACAAATGATTAATTTAAACATAATAATAAAGTTTATTGTCATGTATGTAATTCGGTATTTTTATTGACATCGTGCCTCGGTCGACTTGCCTCCCGGATACTATTACTTATTCTGTGCTCCCGGCATAGGCCCCCCCTTAAGACCTTCCATTCCTCTTTGTTGGTTGCTCTTTTTGTCCATATTGGTCCAGCGATAGCTCTCATGTCATCTTACCATCTGCGGTAAGGTTGTAACAATTTTTGACCATTTCTGTCCTGGTTCTCTCAGCATGTGTCCAAACCATTTCCATTTAAGGTTATTTGTTACATAGGATACATCCATTAGTTTTGTGTTTTTTGTTATGGTGCTGAGTCTTATTTTGTCTTTCTTTTTGATGTTGAGAATGCGAGTAAATATGGATAAATAAATTTTGAATAAACACTCGGTATCAACTCGCAATGCTCGACAACGTGGGGAGCGGTGTCGAGAAATAAATTAACGGAGACTTAACACGTTGTACACTACTCACGAACAGTAATGTGTGCACATATATGTTTAAATAAACTGAAATAAAAGTCATATAGGCCATTCTACTTTTCGTTGTACACAAGTTTTTGGCACTTTTTCGTAAAATGCATATTTTAGAATACTTGGCCATTACTTTCATTTTCTGTTTTGTGATGGAGAAAGAGGCTTGCTATCGATCCCGATAGCTTTGTTCAATAAATAACTACTGTAAATATTCTTAATCACAGTAACTCAGTGGTACTTGACTGCATCCCGGTTATGTGTGAGAATAAGGCATTTACCACTGTGTCATCTTTTAACATTAATCAATAATAATATATATGAATTCTGGTTTTCGATTTGGTTCGGGTACAATTTGGAAATTCCATTTTTATACAGGAATTCAATATCTATCATACTTTTTTTAGGAAATAGATTAGTGGTCATAAAAAACCGGTCAAGTTCGAGTCGGACTCGCGCACCGAGGGTTCCGTACTTTTTAGTATTTGTTATAGCGGCAACAGAAATACATCATCTGTGAAAATTTCAACTGTCTAGCTATCACGGTTCATGAGATACAGCCTGGTGACAGACAGACGGACAGCGGAGTCTTAGTAATAGGGTCCCGTTTTAACCCTTTGGGTACGGAACCCTAAAAAGTAGAATGACCCATATACGAAAAAAAATCTGAACAAGGCTTCCAGTTTCAGTGCCCAGCGCTGCATTTTTAAATATGTGTAAAATGTCACTTCTGGGCGCAAAAATTATAAGGACATTACTTTTTGGTACCTATTGACTGTGACTGGTATCCGGCTCGAAGGACCATTTTGGAAATAAGGTAGTTTTACTATGTCAAATATTCATTTCTTTAAATATACGGATAATATAATAGACGTTAGCTTGTAACCACAGAGGTACGGGTATAAGATAAGAGTTCTAAATTTTTACGTTTTCCTAAATACATTTTCAATAACAGTCGAGCTCAATCTCAATGCTAGACAGCATGAGGAGCCGGTGTCAAGAAATAAATTAACGAAGACTTAACAATAACATGTCGCATAATACTCACGACACGATCTAATCTTAAAACATATGCAAAAAATGTCGCTTTTCTCTCGCTTTTATCCGGCTCGAAGGACCAGTTTGTAAATAAGATGTATTTATTTGAATATACGACCCTCTTATTAAGTTTTTAATATAGACATTAGCTAGTAATCACAGAGGTATGGGCATAAAATTTTACATATTTCCTAAATACATGTAGAATAAACACACTCAGTTTAATGTTAGAACGTTGGAAGCCGGCGAGGGTGTCAAGAAATAAATTAACGGAGACTTAACACGTTGTGCGCTACTCACGAACATTGCAGCGGTCGCATTTTTATCACCTGTCACCATGCCTGTCACGTTCTAACAAGTATGTAAGTGCGAAAGTGACAGACATAGTGACAGGCGATAAAAATGAAACCATGCTGGTCTTTAAAAATGTATAACGTTGTTTTTAACAAAATTTTAAGGGAAAAGGACTAGTTTTGTCATTGATTTACTCATATATCCGGCTAGAAGGACTATTTTGTTTACTAGAGATATCAGAGCAATTATGAATTCCTCTCTTGCCTTATAACCGGTTTGTTGTATTTTAGTTCCTATACTTGAATCAAGAAAGAGGTTTGGATACTTGAATCATGAGTGGGGGAAGATTGGGGAGGCCCGTGCCCACCCACTGGGACACAAAATAGGATATAAAAAAATATATAAGTATTGTTATACTTAATGGGAGACTCCAGCCTTTTATGTAAAGTGTATTATAATGTTAAACCAAAATAAACTATTTGTATTTGTATAATCATGATAGTTACAGTAAAAAAATACCATTATACAATTTATTTTTTGCCATACTTGCGGTCCGTAAAATGACAGCGGTAAATCTTTTTTTGTATGGGGTTGGTATATAGTAGGTTAACTAAAGCAGGTTCGCTTCTTGGCTAAGCTGATTAGTGACATTACGGCCACAGGCCCACAGTTAATATTATTTTTATAAATTATGAAATTTACATTATTTACCACAAACACATTCCGTATAACAGTGTGTAGTCCCGGTTAATATTCCGCTCGTAGCAACAACATATCTGTCACCGTTAGGTATAATTTCTAAACTACAGCGTACAATACTACGTAGTGTTCGTTCTTGTTTATAATAATTCTAGCCTTTGTGCCCTGAACTAAAAAAAATGGAAAAAAGTTTCGTATTAACAGTGTGTAGTCCCGCTTAATATTCCGCTCGTAGCAACAATATATTTGTCACCGAGGTATAATTTCTGAACCACAGCGTACAATTAGTGCTGGTTCTTGTTTATATTAATTGATGCCTTTGTATGTATATTGTATCATATTTTACTGCCTAAGATTCTCTTTTTTTGGTTTGTACATTTTTTTGCTCATGACTGGAGTGACTCTGAGTCAACAAGTCAGAAATTAGTATTTTTGTTTAAATATGGCGATATGAAAAGTAATAAGAATAAAACAACGAATTTACTACAATTTTATAATTGAGTGCAATAGTAACAAATCAAGGAACTAGGTCGAGGTTTGAATTTAGACTAAACAGACAAAATATAAAAGAAAAAATCGTTGACCCCTTAAAAACGTATCAAATATTTTAAGAACTTTGGCCCAGTTAATATTAAGTGCATTTCTGTATAATATCAATTAGTCAGTGCCTCATAATATATTTTTTTACTATAGTTGTAATTGTTTTTAAGCAGCAACCTAAATAATCTTCAGAAATCTGTATTATGTTACCGTTGAATTTAAAGCTAAGTTATCAAACGCTATCATGCCAAATATCGCCTTTATCTTAGCTTTATCGGAAGTGTTAAAAAATTGCGTTACGTATTCGGCACTTTTCTGGAATGCCCCAGCGCTTTTTCCTGCAAAATCCTTTTTAAAACAGCTAAATGATTTCGACCAATTTCGACCTCGACGCAGCAAAAGCGTTTAAATTTCATAATAGTGAGGTAATAGCGCGAAATGTCGCAGTTTCTGTCGGCGACACAGCTGGGCGCGACGCAACGGTGCTTCTCTTTGCGGGTGCGCAAGTTATAAGTTATAAGCGATAAACTTTAGCACAGTAAACTTCTCAAAATTTACAAATAAGAGCTCACAATTCAGTGCTTCACGCGGTTTTTCGTAAGCGATAAATAGTATTAAAAAATCGTGAGCCTACAGCTTACAACTCCGGGATACCAACTCGAGCCAATACGTGAATTAACAGACAAAGAGTCTACGGCGAAATTTCCAAAGTTGCAAAGTTCGTCTTAATATCTTAGCGAACTCGGCGCCGTCGATTGGACATAAACGGCTTTGGACAGAGGAGTATGATGGTCTTGGGTGTCGGAGGCCAAGATCCACTTCGAACTGTTCGAACCGCCGCGCCATAGCAGTGTGTGTGTGTGTGTGTGTGTGTGTGTGTGTGTGTGTGTGTGTGTGTGCAAAGTTCGTCTATTGTCATTTACCTAAGCAAATGTCATAATTAGAGGGAAGTGATCAGAACTTATTCTTCAGAATACCGAAGAACAACAAGAGTAGAATCTGATACAAATCTGCATTATATTTCTATAATAACATCAGTTTTCCCAATGACTGTAACACCGGCTATTTTACTGCCTCAGATTTGTTAACATCGAACTTACTCACGATCACTACATAGTATAAAACAAAGTACCTTCCTGTTGTTTGGATGGATGTCTGTCCCTATGTATGCTTAGATCTTTAAAACAACTCAACGGATTTTAATGTGTTTTTTTTTTTAATAGATAGACTGGTTCAAGAGGAAAGTTTATATGTATAATACATCAGCATTGCATCCGTGCGAAGCCGGGGCGGGTCGCTAGTTGGATATAAAAAAAATAATAAATATTAAATTTTAACGTAGGCAGACAAAATTTAATGATTTCTTCGAAACCTTCAATTTTCGCCGAACATAAAGGGCGCTGTTTATTCTCATGTATAGGGTGACAGTTCAGTATAGTATGAAAAAATTATTTTCAGTGAAATTCCTCAACATGGCGCGTGATCATATATTTCTGGCCAGGCTTTACATGAGTAAAATCGGTAGCTCTAATGGTCCTCTGTCATTGGTTTCGTTTGTAGGTACCATTGTGAATGTGACACCGTGTATAGTAGAAACTCGCTACCTCTTTCAGCTCAAGACACAATTTTATTGTGTACATTATAACGCGTCGTCTGAAAATTAACTGAAATACAGCGCTCCTTCGCCCGAAATTGGTAACGAGATAATGAAATCATTCTTTACTGCGCGTGTAATTGACGTTCTTTGTATGCAATTAAGGTGTAATATATTCGTTTATTAGAGGGCAAAAGAAAGACGTTAGAATATTTCTATTCACACGATTGACAAGAAAGGGCTTAAAAAATCCTAATGTAAAGCTTAGAATAAATTTAAAAGTGGAAAAATTACTGCCTTGGGTGAGACTTGAACTCACGGCCTCTGGAGTTCAAGTCTCACCCAAGGCAGTAATTTTTCCACTTTTAAATTTATTCTAAGCTTAATAGCATCGATCGCAGACGTTTCTGCTTGTTAAAAATTAAATCCTAATGTAGTTCTAGAACATATGGCGTATTTTCTGGAAACTCTTGGGGCTGAACGTAGGGCTAGGTAGTAACGACTATTTGTTGGACCAGGTACGGTGTTGTCATTGTCATGTGACAATTGTCAGCGTGGTGTGGTGAAACAGAGGCATGACGTTTAGGCTATCGTCATGAGAGTGATAATTATAATCAAACTGGTCAATTCAATACCTTAATGGCCGGAGTAAGATAAGCTTCCCTTATTGATAGATAGTATTGCCAAACTAACCGTATAAATTTGGATCATATTTCAAAATCCGTAATAGCATCCAGCATTCCGCCTCCTATATCGACATGGAAACGGAAACTTTTATCATATCGCACAAGGCTATGAAATCAGAATCCATTTGCAGAGCATCCCGGTAAAGGCCAGACTAACCTCCCCACACACATTTCACAAGCTTCCGAATCGCTCAAATATAAACCTTGACTAAACGCAGAAAAGTCGATTGTAGCATTATGTTGGTGATTGAGATAAGAGTTTGTGAAAATAACAAGGTCATATGCAATTTAAGAATATTGAAAACAATTCCGGGCGCACGCTGGTGCACTATTGTTTCAAGTTTAGTAAAAAGTTGGGCCGAGAAAGGGCCGTAACTTTTAAGGCTAGGTACCTACGCAGCATACGGTGGTAATGGTTTATGGTTTAAGAATATATTTCTACAAAAGAATATTACAATTCACTTACATAGAGAAATACAAACAAACATTAATACATTATTTACAAAGTGAACGAATAGCATAAAATATATTCTAAAACAGAACAAAGAAATAGTAGCAAAATTGTATGTTGAACGTTCTCGTTTCCATTTTTAGACCGAAAGCAAGACGTCGAACTTAAAGTTTTATTTATTAAGTTAATTAATACAATGATTATTTAGAGAATGCACTTATATCTTACTCGGAAATATCTGTGTGTTTTTCGTTCGTCAGAACTAATAGTTTTAGACGAACAAAAAGGTAATTTTGGAAGAAAAATCGCGGGCTGGAAAACTAGGAAGGACTATCATCTAACAGCCTTTATCGAAGAAGGGTTTTGGCCCAAGGGTAGGACGTTCAGAACTCAATACAATTTGTCTAAATCTTGCTCAGCACAGCAATGGACGGAAAAGCAAAGGAAGGCCTTTACCGACCAGTGGGACACATATACGAGCTAATAAAAAATAAGTATTCACATAAAAACTTCAAATATGCAACATCAACCAAGTGTATACTGACACGTCGGGGAATTCTAATTCTACCTTAAGAGCAATAAAAACACATAATATTGTCTGGAAATTTCCATACAAACATTCATTACCCTTGTGTATAGGTTGGTACGTGCAAGATTTCCTCTCTACACTGTTTGCATAACAATAGTAGATTGTTAACCAAGGGTTGAAAGGCACCCATTTCTTTCGAGCGCCATTAGTCCGAGACCTAGGAAATTTGCAGAAAAAAAAAAACAAATGCTAAAAAGTACAGAACCCTCGGTGGGCGAGTCCGACTCGCACTTGTCCGTTTTTTTGAACAACAATGACCCACTTTCAGAACATGAGCAATGAAAAATATTATGTTACTACATACACAAAAATTGGAACTTGCGCGAACATGTGTTACAGTGGCCCACAGGTCGGTTTCTTAAACAACATGTATTTCTTTAATAATACTAAAATTCAGTTATTTTTTGAATTACTCAATAAGCATTTTGAGAAATACTTAAGACGTGAAGACGTGTTGTGGCTCCGTGAAGACGGACCTCGTAAATTGGACCGAAACATGTCGAGGTATTCGACTTAATAATACGTGAGTGACCCGTTTTAAAATAATCAAATACTTAACCTCGTAAGACCCAGGGCAATTTTTGCGCTTTTGAATTTGGATCTTTCTTATATTTATATATGAGTTTAAAACTCGAATTTAATTTGTACTTGTAGAAGTACACGGGGACTTACGATGAGGTTAAGTGTTTAAGCTTACATATAATTCTACTCTTATCCTTTAAAAAATCTCATCTTCTTAGACATCCAACTTTGATTGCGAGTCTTAAGAACGCCAAGCCGGTATTTTCTTTAAATTTAAAAACCGTTTTCTTTCCATTTCCCTTCGGTAGTTTGCCATGAAATTGCTTCCAGTAAATTGACATCGTTCTGAGACTGGGACTTTCCTTATAATATTCGGATTTTGTTTGGAGTTTGTAACGATTATGCTAAGTTTAAGGAGCATAACCTAAGTAGCTAATAAGTAAAAAAGGAGTGTAGGAATTAAAAGTACCAGGGTTATGCTGTAGGTAGTTAAATGTAACGAGTATTCAGAATTTAAAGATATTATAAATTTTTGTGTTTGTGTACGTCTTAATTTAATTTAATCATATATTATTATGTAATTCGTTTCAAGTAAATATTTTAACCTTATATGGAAATATTTTCTGGATTAAATAATTTCATTCATTCGTTCGTCATTCATTCATTCAGAAAAAAAAACTAAATGAAGAAATACTGGTGACTTTAATCTAGATGTGTGCTTAGATAGGTTAATGTGCGCTATGATCTTTCCAAGCCAACAGTGCTCTTGCCCAAAAACCTGTTGATATACTCTTTGTCTCACCTTTTATATACAATCTTTTAGTGCTGTCAAATTAATAAAAGTTATTTTGTTACAGGTATGTTCCCCATAATGTTTTAAGAAATGGTCGACAAGTTGAGTTTAATGAACCTATCTTTTTAACAACATTAAAAAAAGTTTAGTTACTAACGAGAATTTGAATCCAGTTTCAGGCTAAATAACGCTTTAAGGCCACATAGGAGTCAGTTCACAGTGAATAGTTCACTTTTATATAAATAAATGAACAAGTAATTTCACTTGAAGATCGTTTACGCTGATTGGGAACGCGCATGGGATATTAATTGAAAGTCGTGCGTGAGATGCCCGCCAATCACTAAGATGATCGTCAATTTCGTATCAAAACCAGTTCAAAGCCATCAACATCATCATCCGGCATTTTGCCACGGCTTATGGAAGCCTGGGGTCCAGTTGGCAACTGATCCCAGGAATTGGCATGGACACTAGTTTTTACGTAAGCGACTGCCATCTGACCTCCCAGCCCAGAGGGTAAACTAGGCCTTATTGAGATTAGTCCGGTTTCCGTCACCGAAAAGCGACTGGTAAATATCAGATGATATTTCGTACATAAGTTCCGAAAAACTCATTGGTAGGAGCGGGGGTTTGAACCCGCGACCTCCGGATTGCAAGTCGAACGCTCTTACCGCTCGGCCGACAGCGCTTACTATAACAAATTGCCAAATTACTTAGAATCGACCTCCTGGTCCCATTTCCATTTAACCAACTTCCAACAGTCAGTTCGCTAAGGAGATAAACGAGCTACTAATAACTCCTAACGAACAAATGCGGACATTTTAAAACGTACTAAACTCCCACTAACTACTACCCCAGTTTCAATTTATCCTCGAGCCCTATTCGAACTTATAAATTGAAGTCAATTTGATCTACTTTTGACATCACCCGTCTGTGCATCTCGCTCATAATTAACAGTCTTCAAGATTTAGAAGGTAAATAAAATAATGCCATATAATTGTCTTGTGAATTCCGTTCCTTTCGGGATATTATACGTGTGATATCCACGTTACCGATCCTCTCAAAACCTGTTTGCTCTGTTTTTGAAATAGATTTAGATCGACTCGATGCAATGTTCGCGCAACTGCGCAGCGACAACTTTTGCCATAGCGCCGACGCTCAAAAGACGCTAGTGCCCGGGTCTCTCTTAGTGTAAGGCCTGAGTGGACGCTCGAGTTGGGCGTGTAGCGGAGCGGGGCGTGCGGCGTGCATGTTGAACAAATGAAAACGTATAAACCTTAGTATAGAAGGCCTTAGTGCACGCTGCTCAAATCACTTGTGAGCCCGACGCCACGCTGCACGCCCCGCCGAATGCTCCGCTTCCAGCGTCCTCTCAGGCCTTACACTTAAGTTTCAGGGTGTGTATTTATGTATTGTCATGAGCGAGATACGCTGCGAATATTAACAAATCTATAACAGATTCTTGAAGTTCGAATACCGCTTCCGTTTTGTCGTAAATTGTTTTCGAGCGAGGGGTGTCGATTTCCAGTTTATTTGTATGTGAAAAAGCCAGGTGTAATTTCAAAGTTTCCTGACATCCTGGATATTCTAAGAAATAAGGACTGATTTTGAGAAAGATGGCATCTGTTTTGTTACTTTTTCATAGGCTTCCAGGGCATGAGCTTTCCACATGCCAAAGTTCATCAGAATCGGTTCAGTAGAACCAAGAAAAGGTGGCAAATAAATTTACTATTGATGTACCTATATATACTTTCTCCTCATCAAATATCGGTAAATTCCCGATATAGCAACCAATTGCAAAACCAAGTCAATTAAACGCCGTGTATTAAATCATATCGGTATCGCTCCGCCATGAGCTGGGTTATGCATCAGCTGTCAAAATAAGCAATAACAGTTTATAACCCGCTGATTTATATAGTAAACGTGGTCGCAGGGTACAAAATCGTTTATCCCCATTTAGCTACTACAATACATCACTAATATCAAAGATAGAACTCCGTAATAGATGGATACAGTCTAAGGAAAAAACGTGCCTCGAAAATCACGAAAATTTGATTCTTGATCAGATGGCGCCACTAGTTTTAGCCTACTCTCGTATAGAGGGCGTTGACGGTTTCGTTTCTTATTTATAATTTTAACGCATATTAGTGAAAGAACATGGGTCAAAATCATATAATAATAATTAATGCAAATAAAAAAATCATTTATCCATATTTAAATACATTTTAACGTATTTTTATAAATCTTCATTTTTAGATTTAAAGTATGTCGCTAGATGGCAGTGAATTTACAGTGGTTACAAAGTTTACTATGACAGTACCGCTTTATCTTATTATATCCTCTTTGCTAATATACAACTACGCATAGTAACTTCAACAACTTCGGATAATACCGATGACTGTACAATCCACAACAGATGTAGATAGTGTAAAATAATTAAAAACTGTACTGAAAATAAATCCAATGCCCCATACACAGTTAAATATATCACATTTTTTTAATAAATCTGAAAATGCTTTCAGGTTGCTAATTGGAATATAATTTCTTTGACTCTTTAAAATCGGACAATGAAATAAAAATATTTATCGATTAGGGATTTAAAATTTAACCTAGATACTTTTATAATTAAAGTTATTTTATTCACCTTTAAATCTTTGTAGATTTACTTTTACTCGGACTATTTAAGCGAGGATTAAATCAGTTTTAAATACTACCAAAATCATTTTATTCATCTAGTATTCTAGTCAATGCACCTATATCTAAACGCATTATTTGCTTCTCGTAGTATTTACAATATTTATCCTATTAGTTAATAAAATAAAGAAATGTTATGAGTAAATTGCTTTCTATAATATAGTTTGAACGTACCTAAACGTTCTTGTAAAAACACTTGATACCGATGATATTTACCCACGAACATAAGAAATAACAAAAAAGAAGCCCCAAAAAACGGTAAATAAGTTATTATTGGTTACACCCTATTAACTTAGAGTACAATTCATTAGTAGCTAAGTTGTACCATCCGTCATGCCGGCCGGTCACGCCCCGCGAGTCAGTGTCACTTTACCGGTTTTTCCTTTTTAGGGTACCTCAAAGGGAAAAAACGGAATACTTAAAGGATCACTCGGGCGTCCGTCTATCCGAATGTCACAGCCTATTTGCTCTGAAACTACTGGACTGGGAAGTCGGTGACCCAAAGACGGACATATAACGTAGATAAATAAATTTTAATGGGGGCCACGTTTAGGGGTAAATGAGAATATTAAAAAAAGTTTGTAAAGTATATCGTGTTAGATCTCAATTTTTTTTTTCATAATTTTAAGATAAATAGTGTAGAAGTTATTTAAGAAAATACGCAAGAAAATAACCATTCCCCGCCCCCTTATCTCTGAAACTACAGGGACTTAAATTTTAGAAAATATTCAAAAAATAGTTATTTTTCTTTGACTATAGATTACAGGAAAACTTATAAGAAGTCTGCAGTCAAGCGCGAGTCACTTAAAAAAAACGTAAAAAAATGTGTACTGCGGAATCCTTGGGGCGCGAGTTTAACTCGCACTAGGCCGATTTTTCCTTTTTTCCCGGTTTTCCCTATTTGCCCAGCAGGTGTGTGCCGTTTGCGCTCCGGCTCAAGTTTCGCGGTGACGTGTATTTTTAGAAAGTTGTGTGTTTAAGGCTCAGTGTCTTCTGAAAATGTTTTTCTTATTCGACTTTGAGGTGTTTTCTTATACCTTACTTTGTTGTAGAAAGTAAATTAAAACATTATTACAGATCTTTATACTCAAATAAAATAATATTCGTTTGATATTATACCTACCTATATTTAAAGTACGTACCGTTCTGTTCTAGATCAGTAGCCATACCACGAATGTCTCAGCAGTGTCAAACTGACATGTGTCATCGTCAAAGAAGTTTCTTCAATCACGCGTAAAGATTACACGCTCACACTTTTTACAAGCTTTTTTTATCTTACTTGGTTCGGACAACCGCCTATTTCACCAGCTCGACAATTGACACTTGACACTGACAATTTCCCGTTACCTACGTTCCTGGGTCGGTAAGTAACGACGACGGTACATAGCGTCAATTTTTACTTGTTAGGCCTGCAATGTACGGTGATAAGTCAATGTCAGGCGACAATTGTCAGCGTTGTGAGACAAGGGCCTGGACCCATTTTTTAGCGACTGACGGGGGCATCAATAGTAGCGAGATGAAACAACACGCCAAAAGTATCTGCCACCCTTTTCCAAATGCACATAGTAATCTCTAGAATATGCGTACGAAATATCTGTTAGATTATAATTAGAGATGGGCCGAATATGGAGTTTGCCGAATACGAATATTCGGCCGAATGTTCGGTCCAGATCTATGACGAGTGGCGGAACAAAATGTAGGCCTTTGTCCAGCAGTGGGACACAAAATGGGCTATTAAAAATTGTTTTAATATTTTGGATACTAATTTATGGTAAAGCTTGACCAGTAATATACGACCACGCGCCATGTTGCGGAATTTCACTGGAACTATTTTTTTCATACTATACTGAACTGTCACCCTATACATGAGAATAACAGCGCCCTCTTGACAATGATCATATATTACTGGTCAGGCTTTACGTTACCAAGAACTCCCATAAAAGCATCCGCAAGCAAATTCTTTTTAGACTGCGCATTTTTCAAAAACCTTAAAATATTCAGTTAAACATTGTTCGCACTCGCGTTTAGTCTCACCTCCCCCTGAGTCTAGACAGCGCTAAACAATGCTGCAATACTAAATCTCAGAAGAATATTTATGTAGGGGGAAGGGTTAGGCTGTTGCCATGTAAAGGGTTAAGCGCCTGTTTGATTTATGTAGGAGTCTCGGAGAGAAGACGGTGTTGCCTGTTGTGCCTTTAGGTTTTAACGTAATTCGTAAGTAAAGAAAAAGTTCGATGAATAATAATAAATAATGATTTATTGGTAAATAGTACATTCACACGTCATAGTAGGTACATAATAATATTATGATATTATACATGGATGTAAACATCTTAATCTTACATAGCGTAATTTTAACTTGCCTAACATGTTATTAAATAACGTCAGTTCTCATATTGAGTTTTTATTTCCTAATTATGATTGGGCCAATGATTTGTAGTTGGAGAAAAATATCTTCAATTTTATAACAAGCTTTTTGTATTAATATCGTCTTTAGATTCCTAACAAACATCTTATCGGTTGGTGTTTGTTTTATATCATCGTTTAATGTGTTATATTCATGGGGGAGACCTATCTGATACTATGGATGGATGAAAAAAAAATGTAATTTTTCTTCGTTTATAACTAGAAATACTGGAAACACACCTAGGAAATTACGACGTCAGTAATTGTGCCGCTGTTATGCTTATACGAATAATATGATAACCTACATTATTAAGATAATATAAGCAGTGCCACATGTGGACTATTATCACCCAGATAATTGTGTAATTAGCTCTGTTCTCTTAAGGAGGGAGGATCACGGTATCAGCTACAAAAATAACATAGCAAAATTGCCTAAAAGAGCGCCTATCTAGGTTATTGGGATGATTATTTTATGTTACTGTTTTCATTAATATTTTGTCTCTGAAATATAAAGAAGATCGCTGTGAGATAATATGGAAGTTAGTCCTTATCGGTCATTTCATTTTGCCCCAATATTTTCAATTTTTACTTGTCTACGTGACAGTGTGATACTGATAAAGACAGGTCTTCTACAAGTGGATAACGCCATGCAGCAGAATACTAAAGATAGCTATTGCTGTCACGTAAGGTACTGGGGCAACTTTGAAAATGGGGTAATTTCGCAAATGGCAAATATCTACTAAACAAGAAACACTTTCGACTTGTAGCAACTAGCAACAGTAAGCAAGATGCCTTGGTAAGCGTTCCAGTAGCGTCAGTGTTGCTAAAGTATGAAGATTCTCTGGTTTTATAGATATTTGCCATTTTCTAAAATATCCTTTCGAAGTTATCCCAATGCACTTTGGTAGTAAGCTTTGGAAACTTAGCAAAAGACAACTTCCAATAACAACAGGGGTGTTTACTGGTCATTACGGGGTCAAAGGAATCCTGGCCAAGATGGGACACGCTGATAACACCGATTGTCGTATGTGTGGCAAAGAGGAAGAGACAGTAGAACATCTGATATGTGAATGTCACGCCCTCGCCAGACAAAGAATGGTCTTTGGAGCAGGCTATCTGGAACCAAAGGAATTTTAAATGCTACCCATGAGTTCCGTCATCCGGCACGTGCAGATGGTGGAAAAAGCTCTTGAGTAGTTGACGGATCTTTTCTAGGGGGTAACTGTACAAAAAATCCCTATGGGTCGAAGTGTATCCCCCGAAGGGCCCCCGAAAACCATAAGATAAGATCCTAATGCATCTTAACACTAAATAAATCACAGTCTCAATAAAGACAATCTATCTCTGTTCTTTTAGAAACATTCTTACAACTTAAGCCGAGAGCCACAGCTGTGCTTGAACCGATCATTGTCTTACTTATATAAATATAAGGACGGCGTCTAAGAGCCTCTTTGTGCCGGCTAATGGAGACGGACTGCACTTGCAGGCAGGTGCAGCAAATTGCAGCATAGCACGACGGAAAAAATTGCAGTAATTGTAAATTAAGTTTTACTTTGTCTCGCAAAATACAAATCTATTTTGTGAATCATAAATGCAATTTGCTTGAAATACTCATTGTCTTGACTGATAAACAGGCGTCTTGTTTTGGCTTATCAATTTTATCATGCGTGCCACAAAGTGACGTATGCTTGTGTTCAGTCAAAAATTTTCCGGAAAACGGGCGTCTTTACTGCCGACAATTTAATAGTTGTAGGACAATTTACTAATGTTTATCTACAGATTTTAATAAGTATACGGATTAAAAAGATGCCTAGATAATGGTCCAGTAAGGAATATTATCTTTAAAGAAAATAAAAAGAGAAGAAAAGAAAGAATATTTCTTTAAGTAAGTATATCATATGAAGATATAGTTACTAACTCATCCTAAACAAACATTAACAAATCAAAATTAGAACATTTCGAACCTAAATGAAACATAGCCGCAATATAATCTGACTTGTATCGAAACACGATTTATTTGACATCCCATGATTCATGAATCGTCCGATATAGTATTTATGGTCCAATCAAGATACGAGCGATGTTGAAAATATTTAATCAACGATCAAATTCGTGTTATCTACATACCAAACAAATCCCGGTGATGCATTTGAAATGATTATTCATTAGGCGTAGTAAAATCGATTACAAACAAAACTATTAGCTACATGCATGATTTTGTTGGATAATGTCAATCGATTATACTTCCCCTGAGATTCAAATGTTTCTAATAAACCTGCTATCTATTGTAACCCAGAAATATCCAATTAGCGAATATAGGTAAATGTGCCGTGGGCACCGCAAGGAACGTCCCATTCAAAAATCGCGCGCCCTATGACGTCACAGCACGCACGGATGCACCAGAATGTATGTAAGAATTGTGAAAAATAAGTTTTTTGTTATTTACGCCGTAAAAAATGCGTTAAACAATGTCTACTAATAATCTGTAGCAAGGTAGAGAGGCGTTACAGTGAGTACTTTCTCCAGGCGGGTGTTGTGCCTGGGGACCGAAGTCCACATGGACACGGGGAGTTGGTCAGAAGTTGTATTTATAGTAACTGACAGTCGCAACTACTAACGCCATCTGTTAGTAGCTTATTGTGACACGACGTTGACAGTGACAGAGGAGACGCCACAAATTCATTCATATATAGCATGGAGACCATATAAAGGAGCCAAATCTCTATGTATGAAAAGTGTCCATCAAAAAACAGTAATTAGGCGGCGCCACCATACACCGAAATACTACCAAAAACAACCTACGTAATTTGGGCGGGTTATTTGTTGCCTTATGTCCCAGAGCCTAACTAGCGCCACCGGAGAGATTAGGAACTATTATTTAAAGCTGTAAGCGGTCACTTTTGCAACAATTCTGCCATAAGAGATTGGCATCCTTTCTATACCATCCATAATATATAGGGTGGGCCAGTGATAAATTCTCTTTTCGTATTGACGTCTTTCGTTAAAATGCATTTATCATTGGCCCACCCTATATATTGAGACACATTTTTTTTCTCGCTATAACATATGGAATATAATAAAAGTGCTTAATATACATTAGGTCAATAATAAAAACCCACCTGTTAGAAAGTGACGACCATCGTCCATCATCCATCTTAGGCCCGCTGCACGCGTCTAGCGCGAATGCCTTGTTGTGCGCGACTTTATACATTAATATGGTGTTGGCCGTTGCGCGTCACAAAAGTTGATAGAAGCCAATAAAATATTGCAAGCTCTCTTATTATAGGTATATTATTCAGGCCTCGCAGCCATTGAAAATCGTTTAGAATAGAGGGTTGCATCGTTTGAAGTTGCACCCCTAATCGACTCCTAGGGGGGGTACTGATTGAACGAGATCTTTTGAAGCGAGAATTTAAATTGAGTGTTTCCAATTGTTTTCGCGTGATTCCTATCCTGACGAAGTTAAGTAATATTGGTACTTTATTATATTCATTATAAAGTAATAACGCCTTTAATAAATATCTTTCCATTGAACTATTATTACTAACGTATAGAACGGGCACAGAGAACCAGTATTTTGTGCCATGAGTTGCTGCCATTTTGGCATCACACCATAAAAGCGGAGCGTGAATCTTGCGACCTAAATATTAACGCACGGGTAGTAAATCGTTTATTTGTTATATAAAAATATTAGGCTTTACTACCCGTGCGAATACCTGTATATATTCTTTAATACAAACCTGTACGATGTAGGCTGCATCGCTTCAAAGCATCGACTTACGCCCCTAATCAGCTCCGTGGACTGATTGAGCGCGACTCGGAACGGAATAAATTTACGCGGCAATTGTTTAGCTTCGCTAAGTACTGTTCCTACCTTAAGCACAAGAGCTCTGCACGGCTCGGTTTAAAAGATCCGTTTAAAAAAAAAAAAATTAGCTTCGCTTGATTAATTTAAAGGAATGGAATGTGCTGTAGGTACCTATGGCTCCTCTACACTATCGACGATGATAGACGATGACTGGCGGGCACGATAGTGTAGAGGGCATATACGGCAGTCTCCGCCAGTCATCGTCTATCATCGTCGCCAATGATCGCCTGCGACCCGTGAGTAGTCGGTTTTTTGGGCACGCATTACAGGAAATCGCCTGGTGGTTGCATTGTACAGGCGATCACGTGGATGCTTGCACGATAATCTTGCCGATAGTATACGATTATACTATCAACGATCATCGCCGATAGTCTATAGAAGGCATAAAAGTTTATCATTTCATTTCTAGCTCATGTTATTTAATCTAGTCAAATCCAAACAGTTCAGATACAATATGGCAGTGAATCTGTGAACTGGGCTAACTGGTTCACTGGCAGACTCAATCAGCCTTCGTCTGCTGATGCGCGTCAAATGGATGTCCTACTTATACGCAGTGGGTTGAAGAGAAACAGCACGAATATGGTTGCCATTTTGTCTACATGACATTTGATAATGATGTCCGTCTCTTTCACTCGCGTGGTGTTAAAAAGCGACACTTATTTTATCACGTGGATAAAGCCATCCATACGCTTGCAACACTATAATGTTGCATGTATAGGTTTATTAGGCAAAAAGAGGCTTAGAGTTTTGAATGATTCACGGTTAGTTTCACTAGACTTATATTGACCGGGATATAGACCGTGATTACCTTTTGTATTATTTATGAACTCCCGATATTCACGGTCTATATCCCGGTCAATATAAGTCTAGTGAAAAAGAGGCCTATTTAAATTTTTAATTTATGTTATATGATAAAGTATGACTTACATACGAAACAAAATTCTGTTGTACAAATGTAACTGGTTCCCCGCGATACAGGTGCAACCTAGTGCGGGGGCCCCTGGTAACTATGTTTTGTAAATCTGTTTGTGAAATAAACTTCTATTCTATTCTATATTAATATCACCTACTATACTAACATAGTAGGTGATTATGACCAATGACCTACTGTTTTCATTACATTTACTACGAAAGAGTTTTTGGCAACGAAAGCAAAGTGCTATCAATGCGAGGCTGTACAAACAGCAACACTTCTAACTGTACATCGGTGTACCTTATTACAAAAGGCATAAGGTCCAAAGATGTACAGTTAACAATGTGGGACATGGTACGAGTAGCTTTTTGTTTGCCCCATATTTTATCTATAACAAACAAGTCGTGCAATAAACACACAGTGTTTTATCTACACGTATAGTTTGCTTTTATGTAAGCTATTCATACGCTGAAAATTACGATAGGCTAAAAAGGCTGTTATAGTCGTAACTTCTGATTAGTTTATATTGAAAAACAAAAACAGCTGCTGGGTTTTTGATATTTAGAGTTATGAATGTACTAGCTTTTGCCCGCGACTTCGTCTGCGCGGACTTAGTAACAGCAACTAAAGTATAGCGCCTGAAAAAATTCTCATGGCAATCATTCAATTTGAGCATATTTTGCACACAAATTAGCAGGCACTTCATTAATTATCGCAATTCCACCCCGCTTTTCACTTTCTTAAAGAATTATTTTCGGGATAAAAACTATCCTATGTCCTTCTCCGGGATTCAAAGTATCTCTATGCCAAATTTCATCTAAATCGGTTCAGTGGTTTAAGCGTGAAGAGGTAACACACAGAGAAAGACAGACAGACAGACAGACTTTCGCATTTATAATATTAGTATGGATTAATCTTATTGAAAAGGAGCAGTGTTAAATATTACTTACTATTTAAGGCAAAGAAGAGGCAGTGATTTGACATTAAAAAAAAACAATAAGTGGCATTTCACATAGAGAAGACCTTGTAAATACAAAAACCTTTTTTTGATTATGATACAAGTCTTAAAGACTAGCATAGAAAGGAATATCGTTTTAAAACAGCAAAAAGAGCCGTCCGTGCTAAGATGCATAAGCAAGCGAAGAAACCGACAAATCAAATAAGATTAAAAATGTTAAAGTCCCTGAGACGTGCCTCGAAACCGACCACGTGCAGAAAGTACAAGATTGTGTTGCATTGTGCAGTATTTAGAAGGGAATTTAAAAAGAGACGTAAATGTGAGCTGGGATACTTTGAATTGGAATGGATTGATTTTTTCTGGGTGAAGGTCGCGGGAATTCGGTGGTTGCGAGCGGCACAGGATCGGTCGGAGTGGCGAGCCTTGGGGGAGGCCTATGTCCAGCAGTGGACGTCTATCGGCTGACATGATGATGATGATGAATTTTATCTAAGAAATCCGATTGTAGTAGGTACATCGGGTTAGTCAGTTTTAAAGTATTTTCGACTCGACTGTTCAAAGTGATAGGTTGATGTTGACCAAGTATCTAAGGGCCCACCGGTTCGCATTTAACATACTTACGCTTTGGGTTGTACCGATTACCTGCGGAAAGTAAAATAATTTTTACAATTTGCACTCGTAGTTAAAGAGAATTTAAAAAACCGGTCAAGTGCGAGTCGGACTCGCGCACGAAGGGTTCCGTACCATTGCGCAAAAAAAAAACGGCAAAAAAATCACGTTTGTTGCATGAGAGCCACACTTAAATATTTATTTTATTCTGTTTTTAGTATTTGTTGTTATAACGGCAACAGAAATACATTTTAAAATAACTCTCTGGCTGTCACGGCTCATGAGATGCCTGGTGACAGGCGGACAGACAGACAGAGGAGTCTTAGTAATAGGGTCGTTTTTACGCTTTGGGTACGGAACCCTAAAAATCGACATAAATGTGAGATAGGACAATATAGTTGCTTGGAACCGATCGCATTTTTTTTTTATGAAATAGGAGGCAAACGAGCAGACGGGTCACCTGATGGTAAGCGATTACCGCCGCCCATTTTATCTATATAAGGAATACGTTTACCGGTTTGATTAGTCTTTAGAGCAGGGGTCACCAATTAGTTTCTTCGGGGGTTAAATCTAAATATAATGTACTTCTGTATATTACGAAATAGGAAATTAGGAAACGAAATAGGTCGGCGGTCTGGATCCGGACCGTGGTCCGCCATTTGGTGACCCCTGCTTTAGAGTGACAGGTAATGTTATTAAAAGTCTAAGGGCTCGTTTACACATAGATTAGTGATTAGTGCGAGTTCATACATTTGCTACTAAACACAAGTAGCAAATGTATGAACTCGCACTTAACACTAATCAATGGGCGAAAAACCGGGCTATGATCATAATATATCCCTACGAGGGCCTGTAAATCTTGATTTTGATAAAGCATGCAAGCATATATAATTACATCTAAATAGTGGCTTATTTTTAATTCGATGCCTCAGAGAAACTTTGACTGCATAACTATCCACGTACTAAATATTTCTCTTTATTCGAAATATCAGTTGCATTGGGACGGAGAGACAGCAATCTAACTTGCATCTGTAGGAACAAAGGAAGGATTACTTTATTGGTATAAGCAAATTTTACAGGTCACATTTTACACTTACAAAAAAATATATGTACATATGTTCGTTAATATAATGAATTACATATTTTCGCACTTAAACTATCGTGAGACATATTTCAAAATATTTATCAGTACGGTTTTACTTACTATTATTTTTAGTCGCTTTTGGCGACATACAACCACACGACGTACAACCGCCGCGGACACTCGTGCCTGAGGATGGATTCCCAAAGAATCCGAAACATGTCGCCAAAAGCGACTAAAAATAATAGTGAGTAAAAACCGTACTGATAAATATTTTGAATTACATATTTCATAACATTTTTTAAATTTAAAAACATTTTTAGATTTAAATAATAATATTATTTGATAGTGTAGTAAGGGTGTAGTAGTAGTGTAGTGTGTAGTGTAGTGTAGTTTAGATTTAAATGTAGTAATGTAGTGTAGTATGATAATTGATTAATTTACTTTAAGTACGCTTGCAACTCAAAAGTGGTGTCCGATCATTTAAAAAACTTGATCTCTTGCCGCTTCGCAAAAATGATCTTAAGGGGGGTTCTAAAAATAGGGGAAGGAGGCAAAATAGGCAGAATTGGGACCTCAATTAGCCATCCAAAACAAGTTGACAGTCTTCAATATTAAGATATCTTTGGTAGAAACTTGTTTGTGCACCTCCACGGTCGTTTGCTACCCTCATCTCCCTTTGAGACATATTGATTGGTTTAGCGAATATCAATAGTGCACCGGGTACCCATACTAAGTTGCTTGAGGAAAATTACGATTTTGAACCTTAAGTTTTGTGAAACAAGGTAGAATTTCACAGAACGATTCTTGATATTTTGCTAAACATTTAGAGATGGTAGTTGCGAAGATCACAACACAAACATCTCAGTACCTAGTGAAATGATACTTAGGACATCTAGATACTATGTTAAGTAAGTCACAGAAGCGAACGTTTGGATTCTCAGAATTTTGTTTAAATTCAAAATATTTTGAACTGAATTTTAGTATGCGAATGCAACACAGAACAACTATCATATATTATTTTATATTTCCGAGCAGCCATACCCCTATTTCTCTGCCCGTCACCCCTGTCTGGGTATTTATGTTGCTACATTTGTTTTGTATTGGCCTGCATTTTCAGTGTAAAAATGCGCACAAAAATAGTCCAAATATGTGTATTTTATGACTGAAGTGTTGTAGCTAACTAATCTTTATACCTACGTTATTATGAGTTGAATAGTTTGATTTCGTAAGATCTCCTAAAGTTAACTGAAAACTTTAATTAAGTATAAAATGTAACAAAATATTTTTTTAGGGCAATGTTTTGGTAAAAAACCCATGTATGTTTAAAGAGTTGGTTCAACTGGTGTCTTTTGATGTCAAACAGTGTATATTATAGATAATTAGATAATTACAGAGGTTAAATATGAATGTTAGTTAGTATTGTTAGTGAATCATATAATAGATGCCAGAGCGTTTCACATTTTTTGATGATAACTAGTTGATCATGTGATAGAAAGCAAGGAGTGAATATAATTATCATATTAACAATTTATGTACTACGTTTATTTAGTTGTATGGCGTAACATTGTAAGCAATTATAACTTTAAGCAGAAAGTATTATACATAAGTCTTCATCCAGGCCACGCAACCAGGCGATCGCGTCAGGTGTCAGCGCGTCAGGTGTCAGCGCGTCAGGTATAGATATAAAGGTCCTCCGGGTTACTTTGGTAACGTCTATTTGGGCATCGCTCAACAATGTATTAATTTTAAGCCCGTGTCAATAGCCCCACGTTAGGCGCCAACTTTCCTTAAGATTTTCGTGAAATCCTATTCAATTTACATGAAATAAGCGGCAATTGTAACTCGCAAGAGATAGTTTCAGTTGAGAATAGTGAGTTGAATAGTGAATTACTCCGCTTTGATGGGCTTAAGCCTAAGTAGTAGTAGTAAAGTACTTTAAAGTACAAAGGAGTAGTTTGAAGTATTTCGGACTGATTACCTTTTATTTATACTAAAATAGGATGTATCGCGTGCACTTACATTTATCATAATTTAACCTGACCTCTCGAACGTGACATTACTTTTCTGGTCGCAGGCAGACTTTCGAGGACATGTTCTTTTTATTTTGATAATCTTTTGGAGAGTTTGACGCGCCTTGATTTATCTTATAACCTTCTGCAACTTTCTCGGGCACGGTACAGGAGTATAAATTGGTGCCACATTAAACCATCATCAAATGAGCATAAAAAATAAGTAAAAAATCATTATATGAACAATACCTATATAATATATATGGACGTAAAACTCCCTAACGAAGGCCTGGTTACTAATGAAACAGGGAAAATAATCCTTCCTTTGTTTTTTCAGGGATCTTCAGGCCACCCTTTACATGACCTCAGTATTATCTCTATGTAAAAGGTAGGCCTCGGGCAAAGAATAAATAGATGGTAAACCGAACAGATCCCAGGCTTTTCATTGCTTGTGTGAAAGTCAGAGATCAACAATTTTCTCTCAACTGCCACGACTAGCATTAAAACTTTATGCTAAATCCCCTAACCGAGATGTTTTCTAATATGTTTTTCGCCAAGACTCCCTTTGCTACCTTCCCCATCCACTCTTTCTTAATTCTCATGTTCTCAGTCTCAATCGTAATCTTCTCTGTGTCACTCATTTCCAAATTCTCTTAATGTCTTCGAATTCTAAGTCTGACTGTACATTGTACAACCCACAACTTTCAAGTGATAACTAATAACATAAAAATAGTATCTACATAAATATTAGTTGTAATATATCCTATATTACACCCAAAATTTAAAGAAGTAGATAATGTTCTTGAAAAGCAATGACCCTCTCAACTCAAATAACTAAAGATTTATGTACACTAGAGATAGAAAAATTGAGTATTCAGTAAAAAAAGCTTTATAAATTACTATTTACCATGAATAAGCTACATTAAAGAAATTCCCCTTTTATTCCTTGCAAAAGGACAATCTTTCTCGTACCGACCTTTATTTATGTGCTAAGGAAAATGATATTTCAGCCCCAGACTCGCTTAATGTCGCGTTATAGTAAATGAACACTTACTTCCCTTATCACTGATTCTGGATGAGCTTTAAGTACACTTTATCAAAGGCTGTTTATAACAAGTTTAAGTTTGTTTAAGATTCGAGTTTGGAGCAATTTTCGGATGTCAAATTAACACATCAAAGGGAAAATTTGAAGGCCTTTGGGGGTTTTGATTTGCATTTCAAAATGAGTGAGGGTAAGGGCGGTATTAGGTGCTTATAGAAGCGCTTCCAAAGGCTCTTCGCTATAAACGGTCATGATGGTACTTACCTGTGACGTATAGCCGAGCCTTCAGTATTACGGTTAATTTCAGCGCCATTTTCGACGCTGGGATTTAAAATGATCCTGAAAGGGCTTTCAGAGGTACACAATAATGTTGCGACTTGGCAAGTATCTGTAAAATTGACTACGAAGAAAATGTAGGAGTTATTTATGGTCATCAGTATATGGTGGTATGACATGGTCATCAGTTTCCATTTGGATAAACGTGTTTAAAGATATTGCTTACTCTTTATTGTTGCAATAACTTAATAACATTTTCAGATTTTTTGGCACTAAGAAATAAGTTAGGAATTATACAACTCATCTAGTACATGCTGCAAGGTCAATACGGGCACAGAACAAATAATAGTAAAGTAAATAGGTACAGAAGATTCACTCTCTAACAAAACGCGTCTATTACAACAGATATTACCGCTAGGTGGCGCAAGCGCGAGCAGGCGTCCGTTCCGTAGCAGTGCGCGGCAACCACGCGGTAACTACCTACTATGAGTAGACACCAATATTGGTGTGAGCCGCATGTACTTGTAGCGACGCGAAGAAATCGCGGAGTGAGGCACGCCTGATACGGGTAAATGTGGAATACCGGTAAGTGTGGCTGGCCTTCATTTGGGGCCTGTTTACACATTGATTAGTGTTTATCGCGAGTTCATACATTTGCTAATTGCGTTTAGTGGCAAATGTATGAACTCGCAATAAACACTTACCAATGTGTAAACAGGCCCCAATGTGAAAACCAGCCACACTAACCCGTAACCTTACTTAACTTAGGCCTTTCAGTAATTCGGTATGTAATAATATTACACCACTTAGTATATTATACCAAGTTATTTACGTGATACAATATACACGGTGGCTAAAAAATAAGTGCATTCCCGTTGCCAGGGAGGACCAACCCCGAAATCGCGAACAAAAAGTTACTTTCTATGGGAGAGTAATTTTTTTTTTCGCTGTTGGTCCCATAATAGTAAAAGTTGCTCAGTATAATCCCAAAACCTCCCTGGCAACGGGAATGCACTTATTTTTTAGCCACCCTGTATATATATACGCGACTCTTACTAGGAGCATATTTTGTTATGAGAGCAAACCTGAAATCGCAAAAAAAAAAATCGGTGGCCCATACTAGTTTAATTTTTTTTTGTGATATCAGGTTTTTTTGTGATTTCAGACTTGCTACTTTAGTTAAAGTTGATCACATAAATAAGTAAAATCGCGTACATACATCTTGTATCACCTAAAAAGTGTCACCGAGTAGGTATTTGAAACGTATTCTAAATATCAACAAAATACCTAAACTTGAAATATTCTATTTCAAATGTCATTTCACTATCAATGATCGATCATCGTTTGTTCCCAAGACCATAAAAACAAGTGCGAGTCGGACTCGCCCACCGAGTGTTCCGTACTTTTTAGTATTTGTTGTTATAGCGGCAACAGAAATACATCATCTGTGAAAATTTCAACTGTCTAGCTATCACAGTTCATGAGACACAGCCTGGTTATAGACAGACAGATAGACGGATAGTAGTCTTAGTAATAGGGTCCCGTTTTTACCCTTTGGGTACGGAACCCTAAAGTTCTGTCTTTATTAGTCAGTCATCGCAAACATCGATATTACCGTAATAGAAAATAGTAATATAAGTATTTGTTTTTCATTATTCCCTTCGTGGACAAAGAGGCATCAGGTGGCCAAGAAACCTCTCTAATCTTAACAAACGTATGTGCCTTCGAAAAATTATTCTAAAATGTGCTTTATTTCAAGGGAAGAAGGTATACAATTGATTGACTTTTGAAATGGAGATATATGTAGGTTAAATGTTAGAGGTAAAAGGGGATTCGTATAAACAACAGGGTGCGGGCAAAATGGATCTATTCCGTGTTTTATACATCCGTTGTATCACGGAAAGGTGTCGAATTATTTTAAAGGAGGGTTTCGGTTTCACGTTACTGTATTTACCTGTGACTGAATGGAATAAAGTATTGACGTTAAAGTTCATGAGGTTTTACGAAGTCGAAAAATTTGTATACGTAAAAATTTGTACCATTTCCCACTATTCCCACTGCCTATTGAAGGAAATAAAACTTGAGAGATCAATAATTTATTATTTCTTTTTGTGCCATTCGGATAAACACCGTTGTGCCTGTCACAACAGGTCACATCACCGAGCAAGGCACGGTTCAGTTTTAGTACGCTCGCTCGTTGGTGTGTTGACCCGCGAACGTAATACGATGTCAGTGGCGAGCGGCCATCGGCGCGTACAGCGGGGCGTGCAGCGTTGCGTCGAGCGTCCACGGTGCGTAGCCAAGATGCCGATCGTTCGCTCCGTGGCGAACGATACGGTAGTCTCTCTCTGTTACTCTACCATATTAGTGTGACAGAGACATTGGCCCTTCGTTCCATACGGAGCGTAAGCGATTGGCATCTTGGCTAAGCACCCAGGACAGCGATACTGAGCTTGCGGCCCGCCGGGCTTTTTAGACCGCGAGTAAGGCGCAAATTTTGTCAGTCATCGCCTCCCGGGCGAAAACTCGTATAGCGGTTAACGGCTATGTATGATGAACCCTAGTGAACGTCAGCTGCCGTTCCGTTGGTGGGTTGAGGAATAGCAGCCACCGAAACGCGTAACACGGTCTTTCCACCGCGATACAACCGGCTGACGATTTGTTTTATTAACAATACATCTAAACTATCATCTGACAAAGTATCAAGCGGGAGGCGATGACTAAACTTTTTTTATAGACTTTATTTGTTGCTATTCTTCAACCCACCAACGGAGCGGCAGCTGACGTTCACGAGGGTTCATCATACTTAGCCGTTAACCACTATACGAGTTTTCGCCCGGGAGGCGATTGGTTATGGAAATCTGTTCCTGGCCCGCGGTGTATTTTATTGGTATTGATATACCAATGAAAAACCTTGCCATCCAAACTGCACCTTAAAGCAAATTTATCTTGCGGACCGGGGCTACAAGTCACACTTGTCGATAAGCGATAACTTGTCTTTTAATCATTTAGTCATTAAACACCTTAAGTAAACTTGCTTAGAATTACTTTTTTTAAATCTCAAACCAAGAATAATATTACACGCTATCAGGTCGATAAGTGATAACTTTTTAATAGTCACCTAGTTACGTTATTCTCGCGACATTAAACCGGATAACCTGTCACCTTGTCATATTTTCACGTTATCACGCATTTATATAGTGTTCGTTATGACTATATAATAATCAGCTGGCATTACGTATGTTTCACAGGGATGTCCGCAACCGCGGAACTTCCGCATTATTTTCAACATCCGCATCCGCATAAAATCGATGCGGATGTGGAACAGGTAGGTACAGGAACGTCTTAGCGGCGGCGTAAGTGCTAGGTAATTTCGTCATTAGCCAATAGGAATCTCGTTTCGTTTTTGTGATTCGTCGATCGAGCACTTTAGCCTATGACGGACAGCGACAAGAAGTGAAAAGTTTGTTTTATTTGGACTTAGTATAGTAACGCGATAGTGGGGCACCTATATTCTTGTTCAAATACTAAAAGTTACGTTTTTTTTAAATAAAAATGACTATTTAAAACTTTCGCTGTTTGAACACATATTAAATCACATTTAGAAACGGGTCTATCGCGAATTTATTTTGTTACCTTTATTTACCGACGTTTCGACTACTTTCGACACAGGTTTCACTGGTCGTGGTCGCGGCTAACTGACGTCCCAACAAAATGTCAAAACAGAGATTTGTGTGACTACCCCACGAAAAGTGCATTTAAAGTTTGAGGTAGACATCGTATTTTCAAACCACCCACTACACATAAAAGTTAATTATTGTCAATAGTCCGACACACAACACTCACAACATCCGCGCACACATCCGAAGATAGATCCCTTGGCTTTAACTTTTGGATCACTGGTCCCCAAGTTGCCGATAAGTCAAATTGTCTCCACTGAACGCCATTATTATCCTCGAGTTGTGCGAGAAGCGATTGAAATCAAGAAGCACCCCAGAAATTTTAATAGGGAAGATGGTTTTAACTTATCGGCAACTTGGGGACCATTGATCCAGAAGTTAAAGCCAAGGGATCTATCTTCGGATGTGTGCGCGGATGTTGTTAGTGTTGTGTGTCGGCCTATTGACAATAATTAACTTTTATGTGTAGTGGGTGGTTTGAAAATGTGATGTCTACCTCAAACTTTAAATGCACTTTTCGTGGGGTAGTCACACAAATCTCTGTTTTGACATTTTGCTGAGACGTCAGTTAGCCGCGACCACGACCAGTGAAACCTGTGTCGAAACATCGGTAAATAAAGGTAACAAAATAAATTCGCGATAGACCGGTTTCTAAATGTGATTTAAAAATGACTAGTGTAATATTTGACGTTTTTTATGTGCCTAATCTCGACATCCGCATCCGTATCCGTATCCGCGGATGTGAGCCTTTAAAAATCCGCATCCGCTTCCGCGGATATAAAAAAAATCGGCATCCGCAACGTCCCTGGTATGTTTATCCCCACCTTCTTCCCTTAAGTCAATTTAACTCGAAGTCTTGAGTACACATAAAATAAATGCGCTGTCAATAGAATTCGCATCTACCTGTAAAGTTTAATGGGGAGTCTCGCCAAGGGATCGCGAAATGTTTATTCAACGAAAATTTCCAAAGTTTCCAGAACATTTTTCCACGTCCATTTTTCTTTGTTAAGAAAATTGAATTTTCATTCATCGCTTCATGGAGATTTTTTGTCTGCTATTTCTTTGTATTCGGGTTTGTTACGTTGAGGGTGTACAGTCAAGGGCATAAATATATATACATGTCCAGTTTCAAAAATATGTGTACGCTCTTACACCTTAGACAATAAAGTCACATATTTTTGAGCCATTTGTCTGGATCGATATTTTTGCCTTCGACTGTACAGGACTTTTGAAATGTGTAGCAGTGTACTTAAATATAAAGACTTTTAATGGAATGATAGTTTCGTTTTAAGTAACCACAAAAAAATTAAATGATATTATTAATGTTGACTTATGTAGGTATATACATAAGGTATCAATTTAGGTTACTACGAGTATAATGAAACTCCTGAAAACCTTACATTATTTATTTACTAGCTTTTGCCCGCGACTTCGTCTGCGTGGAATCAGTAACAGCAGCTAGAGTAAGTTAAGCGCCTGGAGAAAGTCTTATAGCAATCATTCAATTTAAGCATAATACAAATTACACAAGGTAACTCATTAATTATCTCAATTCCACCCCGCTTTTCACACTCTTAAGGGATGATTTTCGGGATAAAAACTACCCTATGTCCTTCCCCGGGACTCAAACTATCTCTATGCCAAATTTCAACTAAATCGGTCACAAACAGACAGACAGACTTTCGCATTTATATTATTAGTATGGATTAAAACGGGTCACTCGCGTATTTTAAGTCGAAAATCGCTCGACATGTTTCCGTGCCGAGTAGTGTCATCAGGAGCTCGCGCTCGTTGACCGGCGCAGACTGCGCGCTGCAGCTCTCCTACATACAGCTACATTATAATATGTACCTATACTTGTACCAATTCCTAAACTCAATAATGTAATGTCGATATGCACGTCTCCTTCAATCTTCACATAAAATAGCCTACGCTAATTTAACTCTATATAATTAACATTTTCAAAGATTCTCAAACCGAGGGAAAAATGCGAATTTAAAGGCAACATTTCCTTGAAGAATAACGACGGCATATTTCCGAGCACAATACGATATCGTTACAAAGGCTTACGTGTATGAGCGAGTCGATAGGGCTCAGGGGCCGATGAGAATTTTTAAATTTATATCATTTTGATACATTGACGTATATCTGAGGACGGGCCTTACGGGCACTAAGAATGGTGCTAGTTTAGCGGTGTGCCTCACGTATTCGAGCTAATCGTGTTGTCTAATGCGCGTAGCACGCTTATTTCGACAAATCGCGCGCGTGATGCGAACTCATCAACCAATCGCGTTGTAGCTGTGGCACACCAATGTACTGGCCCCATTCTTATTGCCCATAGACATAGTATACACAAGTAGTCATAGACGCGCCACCGAGCGACCGGGGGTAAGAGAAAGAATATTCATATAAAATTTGGGCAGCATATATTTTTTTCACTTTCACTCTTATAAATTTCTGTATTTCGCCATCGCCTCCTACCTATGATGCCACCCGGTCGGTGATAAGGACAAAGCATGGCACTTTTTTCTCTTTCCTCTTATAGGAGTCGTAATAAGACTATCTTTCTCTATTAAAGAGTGTCAGGCCCTTGTTATTGCCAATGATTGCCCGTAAGGCCCGTCCTTAGATATAATACGTCAGTGAATTATAATTCGCCGTAAATTTCGCTCGTAAAGGTGACATTCGGACGTCAACTTGCAGCTACTCTTTTGGCGTCGTTGTTGCCACCGTTGTGTATGTCAATTTCATTGATAAAACGAGTAACTGATTGAACAAACAAAACAAGTAACAAAGTTGTGGTTTAAAACCGGCCAAGTGCGAGTCGGACTCGCGCACGAAGGGTTCCGTACCATTACGGAAAAAAACAGCGAAAAAATCACGTTTGTTGTATGGGAGCCCCATTTAAATATTTATATTATTCTGTTTTTAGTATTTGTTGTTATAGCGGCAACAGAAATACATCATCTGTGAAAATTTCAACTGTCTAGCTATCACGGTTCATGAGATACAGCCTGGTGACAGACAGACAGACGGACAGACGGACAGCGGAGTCTTAGTAATAGGGTCCCGTTTTTACCCTTTTGGCACGGAACCCTAAAAAGTAACGTTTCATCTATTTATCAAAAATCGTACGGTCACGCTACGCTGTTTTTCCGGAGAAGTGGACTCGCCATTCGAGTAGAAAAAGAGAACGACAAGGAAGCTAAAGATTGTTTTCTTCCGAGCTATTGTGCCCGATATTATGCCTCTACAGCAATTATTCTTGAAAAGAACGGTATTACTGATATTTTCCTACATTTAAATATATTCTCTGTATGAAATATATGGTATGGTGGAAAATGAAGCAGTAATTTTTAACAAAGAACTATTAAATTAACGATAAATTCAACTTTAGCGAACGGTATTATGTTTGGTCGTACGTAATAGTAAACGCAAAGAGAATAGATAGTATAGAGGGTTATTATTAAATTTTGTAGTCACAGTAAATTTACTACCATCTATCGACACACGACGATTATTCGAGAATGACTTTTTCTTGATTTTCGAGGCACGTTTTTTCCTTAGACTTTATTTATCTTATACGTATCTACAATATGTATCTTTGGTAAATGTAAACGTTATTCATCTGAACATGGGCTACGCGTTGCTACGAAAACAACGTTAATGCTACGCCGTGTCGTAGCATCCATAGCGAAGCTCTACGAAAGATCGCCAGTAATCCCTACGAAGTCGTCGGGTGAAGCTACAAATACAATACAATATGGGGAGGCCTATTTGAACATTACAACTGGCGAAATTACGACAAAAAAAAAATTATTTGTTCAAACCTCTCGCATAAGCCATGCATTCCTGAAGTCAAATATGGCAATACATATCCCTAAAAAAATATAATAAAGGCCGTCGAAATAAGCTTTGGCACTGAAAATACTTAAAAAAATTAACTGGGTATATTACCAACTTCAACACAAAATCCCGCGTTATGAAATTAGAAACAGCGAAACGGCCAAATATGTTTCCCCTTCGCTAATGGGGCGGCGAAACAAGAGGGCATAAAAGATTTTCCAGTGTTTTTGTCCGTAAGGCTAACAGGCCGTTGTTGTCGTTATCAAACAGATGATAAAATTTCATTGAGAGCGATGAAAATGGGTAATTTATAAAGCAAATTCATTTGAAAGTGATGCGTTTTCATTAAGTTTCATTACTTTAAGATGATATTCGGGCGGCAATTGCAAATGTTGCGGGGTTATAAAATATAGCTTATCAATAAATACTTTCCACGTAAGTTCTTTTGATCGTGATCGGTTGAGCCAATAATGAGTTTTCCCAAAAAACTTTTGTTTTTATTAAAAGGACGTAAGAACCGTAACGCCCTTTTGCTTGTATGAGCGTTACTTTTTTTGCCATTTTTTTATGTGACCTTTTCTGCCACTTTTGTGTTATTTCTAGTCAGGATGACGAGCCCTTTTCATCCTTATAGAAAAAAAGTGTCCCAAAATTCCCATACATTTTTATTTTTGTTACATTTGCCCCCATACAAAGCATATGGGGAAATGGAATCACAATAGGAAAAAACCTTGGGACATTTTTTTATCCCAATAGGATCGAAAGAGCTCGTGATTCTATAATGATCATAATATATGATATATAATAAAAGGTATTATATATCCATTATTTACCATAACACTGAAATAAACACTAATAAACAAGCTCAGAAACCTCCCCACGACTATTTCCATTCAGACGTCCCCTAAATCTCACTTCTAGCTTCTAGCCTTATTACCATTCGGCCATTATCCAACCCGGCAGCCAATCACAATTAAACGCGAAAACAAAAGAGTGTTCTCTATTCAAACTATTTCAAACTGACTAGTTGATTCCGGAGAAGAGTAGAATAAAGACTTAATTCGAACAATGCTTATAAGATGTCACAGCGATACGATACACTTTATACGATATACTTTTGACACTGACATATCGGTATCGTATCGCTATGACTTATTTTAAGAACTTGACTATGAACACTTCTAGCTATAGGTATAACATAATGGTCTCTGATAACATCTTACTCGAAATCTATCAGAGCACGAGGCAGTCCTAATGACTCCTTTTGGGCTAATTCAGGTCCTTGTATTAATTAATACGAGGTCCTTACGCAAACTTTAGGGCGGTTCGGCGGTCCTAAGTTTCTAGTTCGTAGCCGGTGAGTGCCACTTTGACCCTGTGTTCGGGTCTGGGGATGCTCGGTTTCCGGATGACGGGTTTAATAATCCTAGCGAATATAATTGTAAATTGAAATTTAAACTCGACAACATTATAACAGCAGCATCTCTATTGAAACAAACCCAGAACAGATAAACTGACCACCACTGTAATTGTACCTATATTTACAAATAAAACACTTACTTACTTACAGTGGTGTCTCACAAATATTTTACAGAAAATCGCTGAAATATCATTAGAAATAGGTAATAAATTAATTTTGGACTCAACCAAAACACCGAGAGTTTACGAGTAGGTTTATCTTATCTTCATCATCATCATCATTCGCTTGCCCTTGTCCCATTCACTTGGGGTCGGCGCAGCATGTCTTTTTCTTCCATACCTCTCTGTCACCCGTCATCTCATCATTCATTTGCGTTAGTTTCATATCATCTTTCACACAGCCCATCCACCTTTTCCTCGGTTTTCCTCTCCTCGTACCCCCCTCCACATTCATTCTTAATACCTTTCTCGTCACATGACTTTCATCCGTCCGCATCACATGCCCGTACCATGCTAGGCGATTTGCCCTTACTTTTTCTGTTATGGGTGCAACTTTCAGGCTTCCTCTCATATACTCATTCCTTATCCTATCCATTCTCGTCACGCCACACATCCACCTTAACATTCTCATCTCCGCTACATGCAATCTCTTTTCATCCGTCACCTTTAGTGCCCAACACTCTAGGTTTATCTTATCGTATGGTTTTGGGGGATCCTTCTTTTGTGCAGTACGAGTAGGTTTACATATCATCATCTTTCTCGCGTTATAACGGTTTTTTGACACGGCTCGTAGGAGCCTCTAGGGTCCGTTTGGCAACTAATACACACTAAATAATACTAAAAAACTGTTTGGTCAATTTTCAATTATCTTATTGGCATTACCAATGAAAATACCTTTTATATAAACACTTAGCAATAATTTGTGACGTTTTCAACCAAAAGGTACCACATTGCCGCTTGTTGATAAGGTTGATTTCTAATTGAAGCTATATGGAAATAGCGCCTTACTGACAAGCGAAAATAAGTACCCTTTTGGTTGAAAATGGCACATTTTATTAATGTTTAACAACATATTAATTCAAACAATAATTTTTAATGTTACCTAGTGTTTTATTGTAAATCAACTTAAATAACAGAAATATAATTATAAACTAACTTATTAAATAAACTAAAACTAAACATAAATTAAAATTAATACTAAAAAATACAAGTAAGTACTTACTTAGCAATAAGAAGTTCTCTTACTACTAAAATGACTATTCGTAGATAAAGTGCTGATAACTTTAAGGGGTCCACTGACTATCAGTCCGCCGGACGATATCGGCCTGTCAGTTAGAACAAGAATTTGACAGTTCCGAACAACTGACAGGCCGATATCGTCCGGCGGACTGATAGTCATTGGGCCCCTTTACAGCCATGAAATATATAGTAATACGCCACTCAATAAAAACCGGAAAACCGCCGTAAACTATCCAAATCTTCCTATCGACTCCAGAGGAGTCTTCCCATAAATGTGATGGAGAAACAGGTTTACTTTTTAAGTTATCGCATCGACTACATAAAATATAATCTCTTTGAGGAAAACCAGCCTTTTATGTTGCATTTAATCTTAGAAAAACTCTTCAAAACGTCAACTGAAACGAAATGCTTTCCTTGATAATATATAAAGTTTTCCTTGGTATCATTCAGAGACTGATTGTATTTATTTTGATGACAGCTCAAGCCGAGGTGTATGTATATTTGTGAAATCGAAATATATATAACATTTCTGTTACCTAGAGCTTGATTCAAATTTAACAATTCAGATTTTAATCTATTTTCATACGACCTTGAAGCTCAAGCTGATTGGTGCATGAGAAATGTCATTGTCGTCAAGTGACTAACTGGAAGTCCGTTTTAACGATACAATTTATGTCATTATTGTAGATTGAAAAGTTTACCAAAATATAACTTTTGAAAGCTTTTGGTCGCCGTTAACACCCTTTAGGTAAGAAAACCCTCAATCCAACAGCAAAGCGTCCTAAACTATCATATGTAGTAACGGTAAACTGTACAAAAATGATTGGCCCCTTCGACCCAATTTAAAAGCAGCAGTGACTTCCTTTCAAAAATAGGGCCTTTTACACTGATTTAAACTTTCACGATTTTTACTCATTATTATTTACAACGACGGGACTTAATCGCGTAAAATAAGTTTTAAATTTAAAACTAAAACTTATTAAAACTTATTTTACGCGATTAAGTCCCGTCGTTGTAAATAATAATAGGGCCTTTTAGTTAGGTTAGACTATTTAGAATTAAGAACATTCGCCCCAGACAGGTTGTAACTTTAGCTTTTACTTCAGACACGTATGTAAATGTCGGTCTCAGCCTCACGTAAAGGCTAAGTGGATCAACCGTCTTGAAATTCGAACAGAACAAACGTGACTGAAATAAAACCTGTACTTATCCACAACTAGACGACAACTGAGCTAACAATTGACACAGAATACCTTAAGATTGTGGAACTGACGTGTTTTTTTTTAATACCACGTCGGTGGCAATCAAGCATACGGCCCGCCTGACACGTGTTGTAGACAAAGCCCGGTGGATAAGTCTTTTCGACGGAGTTTGCACTTGCGATCTGCGAATATGTAGACTGCCGCTGTGATTGGATCGTAAGTATTTTGTAGAAAACCATACAAACTTAGAATGAATTAATTTAAGGTTCGCTTTCGGTCGCTGCATGCTTTCAAAAAAGGCATTACACCTTCCTTAACCGATTCGTTGCGTGTTCCATTTTCAAAAACTTTTGCCTGTGGCGGGCGAACAATTGTTTCATGACACGACAGGCGTGCCTTACGCCATAGAATATGATGGCATGCCTATCGTGTCATCCGCCATACGTTAAAAACATTGATGACACGCCTGTCGTGCCATCCGCACCGGACCGGTTAGTAAGCATGCCTAGCAGTGACGGAGTTTTTGGAGGAAATAAATTTATTTGAAGATTTTATTTTATCCTAGTATGGTTTTTTGCGAAAACGTAAACCATATGTAAACTTGCATGCTAATGAAGAAAAGACATAATGGCGGGGCCATTGTTACTTGTACGTCTAGTAGGAAGCAAATTTTTACCGAAAATGGTACGAAAACGGTATATGCAATTAGTGTGGTTCTAATGCTGTAAATCTAGCCTCTAAGGCCTACTTGCACCATCCCACTAATCCGGGGTTAAGCGGTTAAACCGTTAACCCAGTGTCAAATTGTAGTGGTAACCATGGTAACTCCAGGATAAACCGGGTTAATAACTAACTAATAAACTTAAGGTTCTTTGGTTGGAGTAATTCCAAGTAATTTTCATTCCAAATAATAGTAATAATTTTTGTTTCTCGTTAAATCAATTGTTTCCCGCATTAAGACTATTTCCACTACGATTAATTTGAAAATGTACTAATTTTAACCTCTTTATTTCAGGTAAACTACTCACGTAACCGTACCGTACGTATTCTAGCTGCAAGCTCGCCGCCAAGCTTAATGCCTGCCCTCGTATTGCCTTTCTTGTTCAGTGCAAGCGAGTTAAGGTCTCAGGCAGGAAGGTTTACTCTCTAAACAAAACGCGTCTATTACGACAGATGTGACCGCAAGGTGGCGCAAGCGCGAGCAGGCATCCGTTTCGTATCGGTGCGCGGCAACTGCTATGGCTAGACACCAAAATTGGTGTAAGCCGCATGTACTTGTAGCAACGCGACGAAATCGCGGTGTGAGCCACGCCTGTGTCAGGCAAACTTTTGTTACAGTGGCTTCGAAATCCTTCGATAAGAAGGTATAGGGCCTGATGTCTAGACCGGCAACATCGGTCAAAAGCCTTATCATTGGCCACGAGTGTTCATCTGTAAAACTGCAACTTGTAATTTTAAATGCCGTTGACAATCGTTTGACTCTCTTTTATTTTGACGTTTGTGTTTGAAAAAGAGAAACGAATAAACAAGTTCTTCTATGGACTACGCTTCACCCGTTCTTCTAGCGTTTGGAACAATCCCGCCCCGGATCGTCGCACGCGCGCGACAAATGACGCTCATATTTCTGCACGATTTTAATTTAAATTTCACGTGCTCTTATCGAGCGGGTTGAGAATACGCTTAGAAAATGTAGGTTCAACTTGGGTATACTACTTAAATTATATGCGGTAGTTGTGGTTACGAATTGCAATTCTACAATGGATTCTGGCAGACTGCGTATGTGTGGTTATTTGTTTTAGTATTTATAAAATTTAATGGTTAGTAAAGGAAAAGTCGCAGAAAGGAACCAGGTTTTGAAAGCGCCCCTTTCGTAATGTCGGTGCTTTCGTAACTAATTTTGTGCGAGCTTTTATTTTACCTACAATGTAAGATTGCTTAGATTTACCTGACCTGCGGCTATCCAGCAGGCGTATTATGGATGGCTTTATCCACATGATAAAATAACTGTCACTTTTTAACACCGTGGGATAGAAAATGACGGTCACAGTTTTATCACGCTGTCAATTAGACAAAAACGACGATCATATCCGTACAGGATGACATGCGAAATGATAGCCTAGCATTCAAACGAATCAGCATTATTAGTCCGGTGGCGCGTAAGTTTTTTTTAATATATCAGATACAAAAATGACAATTCGATTGGCCAATTTTGTATTAAAATGTAAGATTGGTTAGTCAAATTGGGGCAATCGAATATAAAAACGGTTTAGTAGTTACTTATCTCGAGGCCAGTGCCTACTCGCAGGCTCGCTGGAATAAAAATGGCCAGAACGAAGCGTTAGCTTTGTACACAGTCGCATGTAATATTAACGGAAACGCGCTGATCTGACCCTTTGCTAGTGGTGGGATAACAATATAGATATATGTATAGTGTGAATTTTCTCACATGATTTTAAGAGAGCGTGCTACGCGCTCAGACACAATGGCCGACCGCTCGCACAAAAGAAACAATGGCTTTTCTTTAACAGGGGTTTTAGGCGTAAAAATCATTTGAGAAGGTTCATAGGTTCATACTATATAGTTGAACTTCAATACTCCTTAATGGGAATAATGATGGTAATAAAATACATTCCCGTTCTTTCAAAATCCAAATACAATATTATTAAGGTTTCACTGTATTTGAATATTTCTGGATGAAACCGTGATTCAGAAGCGTAGTTTTCAACCCTTCTACCGCCAAAGACGTCAGCTGACGCGCGCGGTTTCAGCCCAATATCAATCTTCGTTTATTAATTCTGATAAGGTTGACGATGACGCGCCGCACAAGATAAGCGTGGCATTCCAAGGGTTAATCCAGAAAAAAAGGGTAAATCTTAAAAACTTAAATACGCGATTAAGTCCCGTTTTACAATTTAATAATGTGTAAAAACCGTGAAAGTTTACATCAGTGTAATCCTTTTTAATCCTAATTCCATAATTGAAATCCTGCTTTCGTCTACATTCTACTTATGACTTTAGAAATCGTGAGCAACACTGCATACCAACGTGTGTAAAGAAGGTTAAAAACCGGCCAAGTGCGAGTCGGACCATTACGCAAAAAACGGCAAAAAATAACGTTTGTTGTATGGGAATCAAAATTTTTTTTTATTCTGTTTTTAGTATTTGTTGTTATAGCGGCAACAGAAATACGTAATCTGTAAAAAAAATCAACTGTCTGTTGCTATCACGGTTTATGAGACTGCTTGGTGACAGACGGACAGATAGACATAGACAGCGGAGTCTAAGTACTAGAGTCCCGTTTTTACTCTTTGGGTACGGAACCCTAAAAATGAGCCTTAAGTTTCCGACCCGCATGCTAGCAAAGGGACGGTAACCCAATTCCCTTTCGATAAAAAGTGGAAGCCTATTCTTTGCAAGTGATGCATATATGGTGGAATGTATTTATCCCATTTCTAGCCTAAGTTTGAAGCTTTCCTTAATACAATTATATCAACTTGCACGAGTGTGTCCTTCTTACAAAAAGACGCCTTTAAACGCCTGTGAAACAAACTAAAAGGTGATAATATTAGTATTGTTTGTTGTGGCAATGACCTATACACGGTGGCTAAAAAATAAGTCCATTCCCATTTCCAGGGAGGTTTTGGGATTATGCTGAGCAACTTTTACTATGGGACTAACCATGAAATCGCGAAAAAAAAATTACCCTCCCATAGAAAATGGACCAGCCAAAATGTATGAAACAGCCAAATCTTATTTTTTTGCCACCCTGTATAAACACGCGATCTCACAAATTTTCTACATTTATTCGATATAAGTATCCAAATTTAATTTGCTTTCTGTCACATCCCTATAAGCCCAAGGTCCGGCGCGAGATCAAAAGGCCCCGTAATGGCGCTGGCGTCCCTTTTCGGCATTCAGCAGGCCCTTCCAACCTCGCCAGGGGAAAAACGCCTTATGTGTCATTGAACGTTGTGTTTTTATAACATTTTAGTGTAGCTAACAGAGTGCCCGTTCTGAAACTACCTATATTCTTTTATTTAAATTTCACCATATTGCGCGCCGGTTATATGGAGCAGATTTTATTGCGAAATTGTTATGTGGGTTCTTGTTACCTATGTTTGGATATTAGGTTTTTACAGGCCTTATGGGGTTTTTAGATAGTATTTTTATATTTTAGGAACAAGGTATTATACTACACTTATACTACATTGTTGGTTGTTCAGAAGGTTTACCTATTCTTACTGAATGGTTAGCCGGTTGAAGTATTTAGCAGATGGCGCCAGCATAGTTTGCCCTGTCAATCCCTAGAATTGTGTATTTTTTTTTTTGTTTTTTAATGGAATTTTATGCCCTGGATGCCTAATCTCATAGAAAAAGGGGCAAGCTATGATCGCGCCATCTATGCAAACTTCTGACAGTTGCCAACCCCATTTTTATGGGAAATGCGCCTATCATTACAATATTACGCTTTTATGAGCAGCCAGAAGGTGTCGCAAAAGGCACGGTTGGCTGTGCATAGAGGGGTGCTGGTGCCTACACTTATGTATGGTAGCGAAAGTTGGGTATGGCAGAAGAGGCATCAGAGCCAAGTGAATGCAGTGGAAATGAGAGCGTTGAGAAGTGTGTGTGGTGTGAGATTACAAGATAGAATTAGGAACAGTGTGATAAGGGAAAAGTGTGGCCTGAGCGAAGATGTAGTGACAAAAATTGAGAAAGGTATGTTGAGATGGTTTGGACACGTGGAAAGAATGAGTGAAAGAAGGCTAACAAAGAGAGTGTATAAGGGAGAGGTAGAAACGGGAGTTGGAAGGGGCAGACCTCGGCGGACTTTCTCTGATCAGATCGGGGAAATCCTGAAGAAAGGCCAGGTCAAGAGCACCCTAAACCAGCGAGCGTGTATGAGGAATGTTATGAAAGTGAAGGAAGCGAAAGAGGTATGTCAGGATCGTAGCAAGTGGAAATCCGTGGTCTCTGCCTACCCCTCCGGGAAATAGGCGTGATTATATGTATGTATGTATGTATGCATTACAATATTGTTAAAAAAATAACTTGTACTACTATTTAGCATCCACCCGTGAAATAGTCCGCGTAGAAGTCACTAAAAACTTTCAACCCCATTTTAGAAGAGCTTTATCACATTTGAAAAGTATGATTCTAATTTCCTCGGTATCTCTTTTAATGTTTTATATAAGTATTTAAGATTAGTACCGTATCACCATGCGATGCTGTGAAAGAAAGATAAAATGATATAAAGAAAATCTTACAAAAAATTACGCATAGAAAACATAGAACCTGAAATTCAGCGTAGTATTTACGTTTATAAAGTATTTAAATAGATTACGACTATTACGTGTAGTACCGTCTGACTGTGCAATGCAATAAAATGTTACATCTTATGGCGGTCAGCAAAATATTATCGGCGTTAGAGCACGCGCTGATTTGATTAAGATAATGTCTGTACCGCCGTAGATTAGAGATGTATAAAATACTTGATTATGGTTTAATAAATCAGTCTAAGTCTACCCGTCAACGGTACCTTTTACTCACCCAACTACGTTTCTCTAAAGTGGTGACCCCGAGTGGGGTTCCCACGGGGACCGACGTGCACGGTTGCCACTTCTCTACAGTGGTAGCCCGTCGAAGGAACACGCACCTACTGAGATGTCTACACGAAGAGCTCCAGTGAAGAAGCCTCGGAAGTAAGTGACTGCGACATTCAATTGCTGGTCGAGAAGGACTGACAAAGTGATTTCGTCTCAATTTGATTTCGCCACCCTTCCATCAAATGACATCACCGTTACACTCCCATTATATTCCGGTTTCCGGATTCTTGGACCACAGAATATCTTCAGAAGGAAGAAGAGATAATTACAACGAGCATGACATGACCTCACCATGGCATCAGATATCCACCAACGCTTTATGGCAAGAGGATCCTGATTAATCCTGATGTGGCACGCAGCAAACCTAGCGACCCGACTACTCTACTCAACGCTCCACTACTAGTCGTCGCCCTCAACGCTCGCCTTGTCGGCTCCGAGCACCCCGCTCGCCACAATGGCTCGAGATTCTCCGCTCGCCACCCTGGCTCGAGCATTTCCCCTCGCCACGCTGACTCTGAGCACCCTGGCTGCACTCTTCATACGTCCGCCCAGACGTATTAGAAGACATCGGCACGTCTCCGTTTCTTCCAAGAACGACAAGTTTAAGGAAAGGATACAACGGGCGGGACTGTCACAACGCATCAGGAATATATTCAAGGAAATTCACGCCAAATTGCAAATTAATGAAATGAAGTCATGCCAGCTACATATTATAATTGTTTTGAAGCCGCACTCAAAAATGCAAGCAAGCACAATACGCGACACGCGCGAGGAAATTATTGTCAACGCAACACGCGTCGAGACATGCCGCAGCAATTCATTTTCAAGTTCACGGGCGCGGGGCCGTGATTGAAGTTATAACGTCGTGGAAGTGGAATAATCGTATCGTAATCGTAAACAATAATCGTATCTTGTTTAGGTCAACTCCTTCGAAGGATCTGGTCGTCAACCCTACCGGTTGACTAAGGGGGGAGTACTATGGCGGTCAGCAAAATATTATCGGCGTTAGAGCACGCGCTGATTTGATTAAGATAATGTCTGTACCGCCGTAGATTAGAGATGTATAAAATACTTGATTATGGTTTAATAAATCAGTTTTAAGTCTACCCGTCAACGGTACCTTTTACTCACCCAACTACGTTTCTCTAAACATCTATAAAAAAGATAAACTTACAATTTTCACCTATAGAAAACCTAGGATCTAAAATTTAGCGTATATTCTCATCACGTGCAAAGTAATTCATCCGAAGCGAGCATAAATTATGTTCGCGCTCGTGTGCTTCCGTAATTAAACTAATATATCCGCTGGCGTGGCCTGCCGCTCTTATTCATATTAAAATGCATATGGCCAAAGATTTCTTGAAACCTGTAGAATTTGACACTGGGTTAACGGTTTAACCGCTTAACCCCGGTTTAGTGGGATGGTGCAAGTCTTAGTCGTTAAAATTGCCTCGAACGTTGAAGTCAACTTTAGCTAGCCTTTATCCAAGACCACGGGGACAATACCGTCATCGAAACGTCGGAGAATTTTGAAGCTTAAAAATATACGCGATTAAGTCCGACATAATTTTAGGGCCACTCGCACCATCCCACGCACGTTAAACCAGTGTCAAATTGTATTGGTGACCATCGTAACATCAGGTTTACTCGGTTAACCCTGAGTTAGTCGAATGGTGCAAGTGGGCCTGAGAGTAATAGCTTTTTAACGTGCAATAAATTTAGTTTTAGTTTTAGTGTGACCCGGTTTAAAATAATCTAATTTTAGTTTTGGCCCATTTTATTATTATTTTTTGATTTTGTTGTTTATAGTAAAAAATGCGGTAAGTAATATGTAGGTCGGAGCTTTTGGTACAAAATGCAAAGATTTCCGACAACGTGAAACATAAAATACTTGTAAAATATAAGAATTAGCAATTTTCCAAAAAGTTTTTAAATTATCCAAAAATAAATTTAAAAAATCATTAGATTCCCAAAAACATCAGGTGTATTTTACGCAAAATATGAAACTCGTGATAAGTAAATTTACCTCATACTAAGCTCTAAGCAAGCTTGATCTAAAACTTAAATTTCCAATTAATAACATGCTCCAAATGTTATTTCACACATCCAGCGATCGGCATCCAACACCGTGCCCCCTTGCCTTCATCCCGCTTTCTTGTCTCGGTCTTGCCTAGTGATGATGCCGCAAAAATATTCGCCCGTTCTTGGGAATGTTTTTTTTTTTTAGGAGGGAAAAATGCATTACGCATACCACCCGGGTGCGAGGGGTGACCCGAGTGGTTATGTGGGACTCCCGTCTAGGCTAATGAGGCCCACGGTGTACCCACAAGAAAACCCCCCATATGCCGCCTCGCCGCCCTATTGGAGGGGTAACAGGAACGCTTGCGCTTGTCATCCGCGACCCCACCGGCGGCAAACGCCCACGAGCGCGGCTCCTTCGCTAATGCCCGAAGGCCCTTCACGCTAGGCGCGCCAGATGGTAAGACGCGCCTTCCTCCTCGGCTTCCATTCTGTATTGTAGCGGACCCCCCCGAGCCCGCCACAAGGAAGCCACGGGCGCCAGGAATTTCCCCGGCGTCCGGCGACAGATCAGGTCTATGGTTCTGCCGCCACAGTCCTTTTTTTTTTGTTAGGAGGGAAAAATGCATTACGCATACCACCCGGGTGCGGGGGGTGACCCGAGTGGTTATTTCTTAAATTTTCCCGGAAATTTTGTAAATATTCCCGTGAATGCCACATCACTAGTGCCTCCATCTTGCCTTTCCTGCCACTTAATTGTGAAACCTCACCAAACCTCACTGGTTCGCAGGTGTCTATAATTTGTACTTGTAATTACTTGGAGTACGACTTAAGAGAAGAGGCGGGTTTGGAGTGTTGTGTTTCTAGGTTAATAAGTCCATAACAATGTCTAATATATGAGTTATTATGTTGAAGCTAAGAGAATGTATAGGATAGAGGGGTTACTGTCATGTAACTTTTGTAGACAGTAAATTTACTGCTATCTATCGACACACGATTAAAACTAAAAATTAAAATGTGTAAAAATACCAAAAAATTTGTATATATATGGATAAATGATTTTTTTATTTGTTTTTATTATTTTTATATGATGTGTCTTACAATTGTTAAAATTAATATCAAACGGTGTCATCAAAGCCATCTAGCCGACTATAGGCCAAAGCTGTGGCGCCATCCGTTCGAGAATATTTTTTTCTTGATTTCCGAGGTACTTTTTTCCTTAGACTATTTATCTTATACGGAGCTACATATATCTTTGGTACAAGTATACACTACCAAAAATGCATCTCGAGTTCTCGACGATGAATAAAATACTAAAGGGCCGGCAAACCGTCTCTCAACGTAAACAAAAAAAAACCGGCCAAATGCGAGTCGGACTCGCCCACTGAGGGTTCCGTACTTTTTAGTATTTGTTGTTATAGCGGTAACAGAAATACATTATCTGTGAAAATTTCAACTGTCTATCACGGTTCATGAGATACAGCCTCGTGACAGACAGACGGACAGCGGAGTCGTAGTAATAGGGTCCCGTTTTTACCCTTTGGGTACGGAACTCTAAAAAAGGTTCTCAATGGTAGACAAAGTAGTGGCATGTTTTTTATTTGAGTTGTTGGAATGATAACTTTTTGTTAATTATAAACTGAAATAGATACCGATTACTGAAAAAGTGACAAAGTCCACCGGTGGCCGAGGCGGGAATTTAATCGAAGTGGACTTGGTCACTTTTTCCTTAGTGTATGTTTTTTTTTTTTATGAAATAGGAGGCAAACGAGCAGACGGATCACCTGATGGTAAGCGATTAACGCCGCCCATGGACACCCGCAACACCAGAGAGGTTGTAAGTGCGTTGCCGGCCTTTAAGATGGGAGTACGCTCGTATGTTATCTATTTCAGTTTATAATTTATATATAGTAGTGTGACTACTTAAAAAACACAAATCAAAAAAAAAAAAACAAAATAATTTGATTTGTTCCCTAGTTTTTTGTAATTATAGGTAATTATATTTTGAATTTTGATTGACTAATTATACAGAAACCGAGCTTAATCCTATACGAACTATTACGAACCTTGAATAAACAACCACACAATTCCAAAATTCAATTCCGCGTACTAATAAATAATGGCATCACAAATGTCGAATTAACCCTGTGTCTCATTCAGGTGGCTAACACGGTTTAGTTCCGTTAATGGGTTACGATTGCGTCGCGTATAATTTAGGTGGTAATTCACATATGGGAGTTTCAGGTGTTGGTATATTATACAGTGTGGAAAGAATGAATGGGCCCTGGAGGGAAATGCCTTAAAACCTTAAGTTAGCTCATTTTGCTCAGAGGAAACATTCTTTTATTTTTAGCGGGAACTATAGAAAAAGCGTTTTCCAAACGGAGTTATGAAGTTTCTAGTATTATACTCGTAATTAACAGTTTTTTTTGTCTTTATACTTTATTTTTGTATCACAAGTGTGATGAAAAACAATGTGTGTAATTCGGCGCGTAATAATATTGCAAACCGATTGCAATATTTAACCTACGCCCCATGTTGCACAATGTAATATTGTATTATCCGCAGTAAGTGACCGTTTTCTAAAATGTATTTTACCCAATTACCATACGCAATCCATTCATTCATTCTGTGCTTAACTGTGGCGCCGTCTAGCGGGAGTAGGGTTAACGAAATGAAAGTTCACACTTTTCACTCGCCATGCGTTGTCGTCGCATGTGTTTTCCCCGTCACACACTAAATACATATTCTCATATATGTTCACACATATATCGCGCTTATTAAAATCACCTAAGAAAATAAAATAAAAATATACAGAGAATGTTAAAGTACCTACATTGGTCTTAATCGGGGGTCGCGGGTTCGACGATAATCGTTAAGCTAGATGACAAATTTTCATTAATGGTATCAATCGATCAGGTTTGTTTTTAGGATCAAAAGTCGATATGGGACCCACTGCATGAAAGCAATACAAAAGTCAGAAATGATATTCATAGTCCGACAGTCGTACTTCACTCGCGAAACGCTCCTAACAAGACGATATGTGAACGTGACGTCAAGGTCACTAAGAGCCCATCTTGAATGTATGGAAAATCAGTAAAATTGCGATTTTGTCGGTGAAATATTACTGTACAATATTTTTTTTGGATAAAATGCAAGGAATCGAATGGTATTTTTACTTGATTCCTTTTTGAAAGTTAAAAAAAAAAATTTTTTTGTAACTTTTTGATCCTGTATTTTTTTTATTTCCATATATAAAAGTAATTATTTATTCATCAATCAACATGGCTCAGAAAAGCTGTGAAACATATATTATTTTAATATCCACATTATTATGAAAAATTGCTCATTTGCTATCTATTTTACTAGATTTTATTATAAAATTCAACATGTGACATCATCTCTACTCTACTTTAATGTAGGTAAGGTACAATCATTTTGTGTTTGTTATTTTATACCAAGCCTTCTCTATGGTAAGCAGCCATGATCCTTTGGTCGCTTAAAATGCAGGGTTGGCACATGCGCGTTGCCTTTACTCCTTTTCATAAACCCCGTATTGCGTTTGTCTTTGCGCTTTGATATTTTTATTCACCGGTAAAATAATTTGTTATTTCAAACCCCCCACACCCCCCACTTCAGTTGCCACAAATGCGGTCGCAAAAGCCGGTCCCGCATTGGCTTATACAGCCACGAGAGACATTGTCCCTCGCATACAGACGTTGCATAAATCATCTGTCAAGATGTTTAAGGCCTCATGATGGGTGAAACTTTGGGACTAGATTTGTATTACATTCTGTCAGGCAGAATAAGGACCTGAGCACGATAATTGGTTCTATTGGAGGAGAAAATTCAATTTTAGCGTGACGTAGCCTTGATTTAACACTACTGTAGTGTTATAATCTATTAGCGTGATTCTAGGATAAAGCACGTAAATGAGAACTAACTTATTTAATTACGTTGATGAGTTTTACTAAGGTATAATTATAATTAAAACATATTTAAAACCGGGAAAACGTCGGAAATAAAGGTAACAAAGTAAATTCGCGATACTACCGGGTCGCGAATTGTAAATATGTGTTTTTTTTATACTACGTCGGTGGAAAACAAGCATACGGCCCGCCTGATGTTAAGCAGTCTCCGTAGCCTATGTACGCCTGCAACTCCAGAGGAGTTACCCTAACACTCCTCTCCCTCGTTGAGCTCTGGCAACCTTACACACCGGCAGGAACACAACACTATGAGTTGGGTCTAGTGTTATTAGGCTGCGGTTTTCTGTAAGGTGAAGGTACGTGTGTATATAATCATTAAAACGAAAAAAAGGAATCACCTACTTTGCCCTACCCGTCACATTACACACCCAATATCTTAACATCGAACTGTCAAGGCATCCAGTCCTAAGGATGTTGTTATTACTGTCTCGCCCTCGTCTCAACAAAAAGGCCACCCTCTTGCGTCTGATGGCGTGGAAGCCATCTAAGCTCGACTCCCTAAATGCTATTCTTATTCCTTACACAACAATCGATAAGGACAACCATGACACGCCCTCAGAACACTCAAAACTAATTCAAGTCTGCGATTGAACCTATTTTCCCCCACCCTAAAACAAAAGTAAACTGTCGTACAAATGTATCTCGAACGCCTGTTAAAGACGCCCCGGATCCCCATTCGCCCCGACTATTGCCATAAGACCCCATCCGACAAAGTGACCTGCAGGTCTATTCTGATATAACAATTTGATATGGTTTTCATCTCAAATTGATACGACCATGAGTTGAGTTATTTTAGGCATCTCACGCGCGCCAATAAGTGCGTGCGAATGGTAATTATAAGTCAACTACTGATTGCATTTCGTTAGCGTGAGCATAGAGAAATACGTAAGCTTAGAGTCCTTACTCCATCCATAGATAAAACCTCATTTATCTATCAATCGATCAATATTTTATTACAGACCAGGTCTATAGTGTTAGCGAATGTAATCCTATGTTAGTTAACCCTATACTAAATTACAATAATTATAAACTAAGCCTCTGGATCCCATATGAACATCATCCCTGTGTCCAGAATGCGCGAGCGGGTGACTAACACTAGGCCCAAGAGGCTGTTGAAACTGTCACGCATGCGACGCATCAAGGAGGCTTCTATTGCGTATTATCGCACCGAAGCAGTCAGTGTGCGCCTCCGCGAACATGCCTGACGCGCTGCAATAACGAGGCAGTCCCAACAGCGTCCTGAACCCATTGTTGTACTGGACGCGCAGGGCATTTAAGACCTTTTTAGTGTAATTTGTCCACAGACTGCACGTGAAAAGGTCTGGCAAAACGCTTTAAATAGCGTTATTTTGACATTCCCATTACACAGCGCAAAACTGCGAGACAACATATTACAACGCACCGCCAATGCCCTGCGCTTCTTCTCTATATCGACGTCGTCCTGCGGGGCTAAGGTGGACGGCTGTCTATCATTTGTCACCATACCTGTCACGCTCTAACAAGTACGAAAGTGCGAAAGTGACGCATGATATGACAAGTGACAAATACGCGACCATGATACCGGTGCTGGAGATTATCGGTCACCCAGTGTCCGAGATACTTAATTTATAATAAGTTTTTAGCGAGCTTTGCGAAAACTTATTTGTAATAAGCTTAATAAGTATTCAGTTTTAAGCGAGTTTTAAGCGTAATTCAACACAAGCGTATACTTTTTACAATGCTTCCATACAACTCTTTTCCTTTAGGTTATTTTATAATATGGATATAAAAATAAAATACAAAAACACGTACAAAACCATTACAAGATACTTATATATTTATTATTATTAAGTAAGGAAACTGGTGTATGAAGTGAGCACTCGAAGCTTACTTAAATGGCGTGAGACACTATCGCTGATAGGTTGTCACATTAAAGGTAATATCAAAATGAGATGAAAACCATATCAAATTGTTCAAACGAAATCAGCCTCCTGAACTCCTTAAAAACTTCCGACCCTTTCAGGCCATGTGGTCTGTCCTGAAACAACTCGTATTATTTTATTCAAATCCAGCCTGTTACGTCCCTTCAAAGGATTGAATACAGAAATCTTTTTGGCGTTCTTTGGTGAATTGCTTCTATTAGCTTATATTTCGATATTCCAATTTTGTTATGGACCCTTCAATCTTGACACAATACACGTAGGTACAATACAACGTAGGTACAATACAATAAGCCCATAATATATATAGGCATTAAGTCCGCCTTTTGTACTTTTTACTTGTTCTTGTGCAATAAAGTTTAAAATAAATAAATAAATATTACATATTGCTCTTTTTTTTTTATACCACGTCGGTGGCAATTAAGCATACGGCCCGCCTGATGATAAGCAGTACGTCATTAATACTCATAAACATAACAAAAATAAACTAAACAATAATATTGTGAGTATTGTGACACCAAAGGTCTTGTTGCTAAAAGCGTTCTCTTTTAGACAACCTTTGGGTAATCGTTTGGGCGGATAGCAATATCATTATTTACCTGACGTTGAAGAGTAGACACTATAAATTATAGTTGGTCAAACCAAATTGTCAGTAAATAAGAACTATACTCATCCTTTTCTTTTAAGTGCTGGTACTAGTGTAAGACAAAGATAGTATGATTCTCTGTCTATGTTTGAAATGAGCAGTCCTTTGACAAACTATATTCAATATTTTGTTAGGTTGTTAGGTAACTTTGCACAGAAAATTTAATGCCCAGTTAGTACGTTATTCTTAATGTGTACGACTGTACGTAAACTCCTGAGGGTCCGTGTGGGGTTCTTAAGAGGTCCAACGATATATTTTAATGCTGCGGACACCTTTTCTTAAAACGTTGTCACTGTTGCCAGTTCTGCACTTAGGCTTTTAAATTGTTGCTGACCACTAGTTGAATTCTAAAGGGGCCCACTGACTATCAGTCCGCCGGACGATATCGACCTGTCATTGTCAGTTGTTCGGAACTGTCAAATTTTTGTTCTAACTGACAGGCCGATATCGTCCGGCGGACTAATAGTCAGTGGGCCCCTTCAGACCCGTTTCAACATTTCGTGACAAAAACGTCACATCCTCGCAGAAAATAAACTGACAGGTCTCAAAATCTACTTCTGACTAACAATAGTGCCAGTATTTCAACATAAAGCTGTTTTCTATTTTTTAAATGCAAATAGAAAAAGTTTTTCAGACAGTGTCGTGGCCGTCCGGGGAGCGACCCGCGTCATGATATTGTCTTCACACCTCTATCAAACCCTGTTGAGATTTCTGAGGCACTGCTTTGTAATTCTAATAGGAGATTTATCCTATTTTTATATATTTTAAAGATATTCGGCGCGATTCGACCTCCGACGTTTCGAGGACGGCGTTGTTCCCGTGGTCTCGGAGAAGACTGGCTAAAGTTGACATCAGCATCTAGGCGCGCGAGTTTTTCGAACTACCCGCGCTTGGTCTTGTTTATTGACTTGAACGTTTTGCGCACTAGGGATATCACCAGATCGACACACAACACTCACGATATTCGATTTTTCAACTTGCGATATTTGTTTTCATAATAATGAGTAAAAATCGTAAAAGTTTAAATCGGTAAATATATTTTCATCGTAATTGAGATAAAAGGTAAAATCCCGCGCGATGAACATTTTTTTCCATCGCAAGTTTCGCGCAGCGCCCCGTGTCATTTGTCTCCTTCTAATTTCCTGGTTTTACACCCCTTATAATAGCTGCTGTCTTTTGGAAATCAGTAGAAAATATATGATCAACCTTGTCCTTGGTAATAAAACAAATGACTTAAAAATGGCGCTGATGCGACATCTATGAGAACAAGAGATTAATGCCTGTTCATTTTAGCCTCGAGTTTCCATGATGGCTACCAGCTTCCCTCCCGATTTAATACCCAAATAAGGAAACCGTCCTAAAAGGCGGCCATTAGCAAAAAACACTGCAATTTATCAACAAAGACACCTACAGAATGTCGTCTCGGTTTCCTTAGGGAAAAACACACGGAGGGGTAAAAGATGACGCACCGCGGCGGAGCACGCTCCAATAATTCTGTAAAAAATGTAAAGCGGTGATCCTGGACACGACGCGGATAGTCCGTCGGTTCCTCTCTCTGCGGCCCTGACCACCGGCAGTTTGAGCCTTGCCCCGCTGCTGGTGGCACCCTAAGTTAGGTTTTTTATAATATTATATATATATATATATTATTTATATGTATTTTTTATTGTTCTGTATGTGTTTTTATAATTTACTTTCATATTCATATTATAAAATGCCTAACTTAAGAAGAAGAATAAATAAAGAGAATAATAATAAGCTCTTCGAGGTATGTCTATCATTGTTGGACTGCGTTACTATTACTCATCAAATGCAGTAATGATATAGATGAAATAAGTAAGAAGTAAAAGATCGCTTGATTTTAAACATTAAACAGCTTCGGATCACGCAAATGCGCGGCGCAGTGCAACATCGCTCCGTGTGTGTTTCGCCTCAAACTCGAGACCCATTATTATTCCGCTGTGCCCACCGCAGGGAGTTTTTGGTAATCCTTAGCGATTTTTTAAACTTCTAAAGTGTTACTGTTTATCCTCGGGGATACTGTTTTCGTTCTTATTGCCTTTTAAGTTATTACTGGAGTTAGATAATGCCAGTGGAACATCGTTGCCATTGGGTCTGAATTACAGCTGAGCATTTGCTACTAAACGTAAGTAGGTAATACTATTTCGGACGATCGATATTCGAAATGTCATTGATGCCCTAGTTTTCAATTGTGACGTGTGGCCAGTATGAAATACTACTTGGTATTGCCCGTGCTATGTAAGCAGCGATAAGATAAGTATACATAGATAAAGCTCTTAGTACATTTTTGACTTAAAAAAAGGACCACATGACTGACACATCTCACACACTGACAGTTATCCCTTCTCCATAAATATACCCCGCCCTCAGATTTGAATATTAACCAATACCACAGGGCGGACACGCTATACGTCAAAAATCACTTGCGTTTCTATGTGTGAACGGCACGTCTGTACACGCGGCATGCGTCATTGTGTGAGTAAGTTGCTTAAAAACAGTACTGAGCGGTCGGCAAGAGGTCGTCAATCTGCTGTCGCGGGGCGAGGTAATACGAACCGGGGCGGGGCGGTGCGTGGCCGTTCTGTATGATAAAACTATTACTTATTCTATGACAATACACAATGTCCCCCTATTAAAAAAAGTTGTGATTTGTTTTTAATAGTGATCAATCACAACTTTTTTTAATAGGGGGACATTTTGATGAGCTAAAATAAAATTATGTATGTTTTTGCGCGGCACGGCACTACAATATTTGACCTTACGCAGTACAGAACCTTTTGTATGCTCCTGTCAAAAATTTGCCATTTATATTGCAATCATAACAACTTCATGTTTAAGTTGTATATGGAGCAGATCTGCTCCTAAGCATACCAAAGGTTAAGGGTCTCCGGCAAGCTCGGTTCTCCATACAAACGTACTTAGTTCCGCTCTCATTTTAAAACGAGAAGCTAGTTTGCTCTGAAACTTTGTACTTACAATAGGATAAGGTATCAGCAGCAGAAGTTGCTAAGCGGGCGAGGTGTTCAAAATTACCTTCTCGCTCTTATTCTCTTAACAATAAAGTCGCGTCAAGATCATTTTGAACACCTCGCCCGTTTAGCAACTTCTGCTGCTGACTGTACAATACACGTGGAGTAGTTTTTGAGCTCTAATCTGACTTCTATAAGTAGTTATTCTAGTTCGTATAGGTAGTATGTAAGCATACACATAGTATATACAAGTAGTTATAGACATGAAACCGAGCGACCAGGGGTAAAAGAAAGACATATTCATGTATTGACAGTTTCATGTATGGCAGCATAATCCTTTTTCTCTTTCAATCTTATACATTTCGGTATTCCGCCATCGCCTCCTTGCTATGATACCATAACCCGACCATGAAAAAATGCCCTGTCGATGATAAAGAAAGCATGGCACTATTTTCTCTTTCCTCTTATAGGAATCGCAATAAAACTATCTTTCTCTATCAAAGATTGTCAGGCCCTTGTACCTATGTAAGCGATCGCAATGCCATCTACTGAAATCCCCGTACCCGTAAATGTTAGAGAGTAGTAAGTAGGGGAGGCTCGTAAATGAAGGCCCGGCTAAGACGATAAGTAGTTAAGTACCCCGTCTGTCGTGTGCTGGCTGATTTAATACACTCGGTACACATTTGTATTGCTCTACTTTTATGACGGCGTTTCGAGGATGATGGGATGGTCCGGTAGAGGTTGTAATTAAATATTGTTTATTATTCAATAAAAAACATTGTAATTACAGCGTTCGCCAATACATTACAATCTTAATACTAACCAATATTACTTAACCTAAATAAATATACCGTCAACCGGGGTGAATAGGGATAGCTGGGGTGAATAGGGACAATACTACTCCATGTTTGTAATGTGATATGCAACAAAACGATTCTATTCTAACTTAAAATGTGATTAACTTGACAATTTCTTGATAACTACGCACAGAAATTATATCATACTAAATGCACTATTATTTTCAATCGAATGATACAATTTATGTAGATATTTATTAAGAAATTGTCAGGTAAATCACATTTTAAGTTTTATCCCGGCCATCCCTATTCACCCCGATTGACGGTACTTATAAATAAAGAAACTTGGAAATAATGTGAAATGATTTTGTAATAAAACCAATGAATAAGAACATGTCCGTAAGAAAAACGATGATTAGTCTATTTTACGATAAAAAAATTAAATGTTTTTTTTTTATTTTTTCATTCAAAAATACTAGTACCTACTAGGTAGTACTAACATACTGTAGGTACTAATATAATTTCCCAGTATTTGGAAAAGAAGTAAAAAATGGCCTTTTTCATAAAAAGCAAGCGTAGTATTATGTAAGAAATTTATAAAATTAAAATGACCACACAAATAAAGAGAAAATTTTATTTTATGTAAGTAATTTATACACAACCCTGCTATAATAACCATCAAATAAAGAGAACATTTGATTGCCCCTATCTTACCTACTTAATAATAATTTTCGGTATCCAAAACTAATCTAATCCAAAATAAATCCAAACGGTAATAAAATACTACAACTTTTATAACATGATTATTTTACATTTAAAATGACTATTTCTCAGTACCGAAAACAAAATTCCAGGAATTAATTTCATAATATTTATCAGTACGGTTTTTACTCACTATTATTTTTAGTCGCTTTTGGCGACATGTTTCGGATTCTTTGGGAATCCATCCTCAGGCACGAGTGTCCGCGGCGGTTGTACGTCGTGCACTGCCCGCGCCGCCCGCCTCGTCGCTCGTTGCGCACGCGCTGATGGGGCGGGGTGGGGGGCGCGGGGCAGTCTGCAGATGGAGTAGTCAAGTGAAGGTTTGGTAGGGCGGCTGTATCGAACGAAGTCAAGCACACTGCACTCACTCCCCATCAGCGCGTGCGCAACGAGCGACGAGGCGGGCGGCGCGGGCAGTGCACGACGTACAACCGCCGCGGACACTCGTGCCTGAGGATGGATTCCCAAAGAATCCGAAACATGTCGCCAAAAGCGACAAAAAATAATAGTGAGTAAAAACCGCACTGATAAATATTTTAAAATATGTCTCACGATAGTTTGAGTACAATTAATTTCATGTTTTAAGCGACAGGTTGTGAGTGCTCGTTTTTTAATTACAATTCCGAATTAATATCAAAAAACACCGAATATGACACACGTGTCAAACTTAAAAGGAGGATTCGACACCCAGGTTAAACCTTGTTAAAAAATAAACGAATTTTGAATTTTTGAATATGAATATTGTTTGGAATAGAATTGTTTATGAAACAGCTCATCCGGAACGATTATTCATACCGTTATTTCAAAACGTACGTTTATGAAACCAGTCGTATCTGGCCGGCCAGCCGTCCTGTAAAAACATTTTAAATGCTAATTACTCGAAACAAAACAGGGTTTTACAACGACGGGACTTAATCGCGTATAATAAGTTTTAAATTGACCTTATTACATTTACCTTTTTTTACCTTTTATTTCTTTTAGTTTTATAATAATAAGTAAAAATCGTGAGTTTAAATCAGTGTTTTGTAAAACAGGGTTTTACATACACACGATACATCGTGATAGTCAATTACTACGGTATACTATACCTACAATGAAAGGATACCGTACCGTACGTAAGTTAAACGTACCAGTGCTCGACATGTTACGTTACCTAATGCCCAATAGATATCCTGTCACCTCACCTATTTTTAGGGTTCCGTACCCAAAGGGTAAAAACGGGACCCTATTACTAACACTCCTCTGTCCGTCTGTCTGTCTGTCACCAGGCTGTATCTCATGAACCGTGATAGCTAGACAGTTGCTGGTATAATAATAAATACTAAAAACAGAATAAAATAATTTTTTGCTGTGTTTTGCTTAATGGTACGGAACCCTTCGTGCGCGAGTCCGACTCGCACTTGGCCGGTTTTTCTTTTTCAGAGGTCACCAGGTGTCTTTTTTCATACGGCACCTTTTTTAATGAGTTAATGACGTAAAAACATTTAAAGATGACATGTAATTGGACAATGGCGAGCACTCGGACGCTCGAAGGCTTAAGGGGCCCACTGACTATCAGTCCGCCGGACGATATCGGCCTGTCAGTTGCTCGGAACTGTCAAATTTTTGTTCTAACTGACAGGCCGATATCGTCCGGCGGACTGATAGTTAGTGGGCCCCTTTAGATAGACGCACGTTTTCCGCGAATCGTACGACTGCACATGTCAAGTCTGTCGATGTTGACTTGTGAAGTCGCGCGTATTGTGGCAAGATGTACTCGTCACCAGACGTCAAAATTATCAAACATTTACTTTAATATAACCATAGAGTAACTTATACTAGAGCGGTACTGTCATAGTCATAAATTCACTGCCATCTGTCGACACACTTTAAAACTAAAAATGAAGATTTATAAAAATACGGTAGAATGTATTTAAATATAGATAAATGATTTTTTTTATTTGCATTAATTATTTTTATGATTTTGACCCATGTTCTTTCACTGATATGCGTTAAAATTGTTAAATAACAAACGAAACCGTCAACGCCATCTATACGACTGTAGGCCAAAACTAGTAGCGCCCTCTGAACGAGAATCAAATTTTCTTGATTTTCGAGGCACGTTTTTTCCTTAGACTGTATCCATCTATTACGGAGTTATATCTATCTTTGATATAACTAAGCTAATATAGTGCCAAAATAAGACATTCTGGCATTCTATACCGTTCCTGTTTATGCAATCTTTTTCTCTTTTTCTTCTCAGCACAAATTGAGACTGCCAATTCAAAAATAGGAGCATCGACGTCTTCTATAGAAATATCTAATTTTAAAAAAACTAAAGAAAAAATATCTAATTTGGCATCGACCAGCAAAATTTAAACCAAAAACACTAAGCAAATATGATTATTTTATTGAAGACACTTCATAAGGCTTCGTCTCCATTTCATTCGATTGTTGACCCGCCGCTCCGACTCCAAATGCGTGCCCTACTGGCATACTTACGAAAGAATCTTCTTATTAGATCTCCAGGTGCTGTTCTCAGTGTAGATTGAGCTTAGGCGAATGTTCGTGTCATGACACCAGTATAAAAGGGCCCTGGGGCCGTCAAGATCCGACTTAAACCTGGCGTGTTTCACTCCGCGATTTCGTCGCGTCGCTACAAGTACCTGCGGCCGCCTCAATTTTGAGGTTTTGCCATAGTAATTGCCGCACACCGCTATGGAACGGACGCCTGCACGCGCTTGCGCCGCCTTGCGCGTAGTAGACGCGTTTTATTAGGGAGTGATCTTCTGTACCTATACTATTATATATTCTGTGCCTAAACTAAGCTAAACTCTGGAATTAACTGTCGCCCGCGGTATTTCCGGACCGATACGACCTTTAAAATCTTCAAGGAAAGAGTCTACACCCATCCTAAGGGCCGGCCACGCGATTTCAGTCTGAAGTTGCCATTGGAATGTTTCCTTCTCGCATTTCTTATATAGATATGTACCAGTAATTTAGGACATAACAATACCTAATCAAGTTGAAATTTAATGTTTCAGCTGAAGGTTCGGTTTCGGCCAATAAAACTGCTGAACCTTTCGGCTGAGTCGAAACTGTATTTTAGGAAGTGTCCTACCGAAGATTTGGTTGAAGGTTGAACACAAATACTTGGCCTCCTAAGCCTAGAAAACGATAGGAATTACACCAAGTACATATTTAGACTCTTCTAGTAGGTATTCCAAGAGCGTGCGGAAGTGTGCAATATCTCAACTCATCTCAAACCACAGAATTTTATTAAATCGTAAATCATAAATTATTTATTTGCATGAATAGGGTCAGATTACAGATTATTATATATGTCGCCGTTTTTGCGTATGCAATCCGCTGAGTGTTCTGCGATTTCAATTTTGTTGAATGAGTTTCGTTTTGTTGTGAGATTAATTTTCAAGAGTACTTGTTAAGTGAAACGCTTAAAATTACTGGAATTTTAGTCTATTACTCAAGGGATTGTTATAAATATAACTCATTTAAGATTGAGAACGGCAGATGCCTATCTGTTTGGAATTTTAGCAGAAAATACATCTTTATTTTCTTATTTAAATTAAAGGAGAAATCCTTTATCTATCGAATACATTAGTAAAAGTGCGTTTAGTTTCTACGTCAATTATGTAAAATGCTTGATCGTGAGCCCAATTCTGATTTTAATTTCTTGCTCTGAAACTGTTATGGATTCGAGCTGCCAACAATAACATTTTTGAACCAGGATCTGTCACTTTTGACAGTTGACAGACAAAATCCATAACAGTTTCAGAACAAGAAATTAAAATCATAACGGGCTCCATATCATCTCTCCGTGTACATAATCTACTTAATGTAAAATAGAAATCACACAGAAAAACCGAAATTGTCACACATGTCAAATATGAGACAAAAACTACTATAAAAAATAAGTTCCTGAAGACCCTGTTCGTTGTCAATAAAGGCGAAATTTATCGCATTTTTATGCAAACACAATTGGTAGAAGAGCCGGCAGTAAAGTTTCGAACCAACGTGATACCGCGATGAGATGCACAATGGTTTCCCATAAAACTGATGCTAAGTCCGAATTTGATAGTCTGCCACGGCGGAACTAGCCGAAAGTACAAAAAAAATAGCCACTTCCGGTGCGAAAAAGGGGGGGTCATTTAACCCATCTGATACTGCAATAAAAGCTATGGCATCAGTTAGAAATTTACTGGTAGATACAGAAAAGCGAAATCTGCCAGTATGATTCCTGCCGGAAGTGCTTGGCATACGCTCTCAAAGGTGACCATCGGGACCCCTAAATTAACCCATCTGATACCAGCACGAAACCAATTCCAGTCGGTAGATATGAACCTTATCTTCAGGAATATATAAGTCTGCCAGGGCGCTTTCAGCCGAAACACCTTGACATACGAGATTATGTGAGCAACATCCGTGGAACCCGTATTTTGGAATTGTACAGATTACAGACATTTTAATTATTGCAGGCTTATGATTTATTAGCTAATGCTTATATTTGTATATTTTTATGCCATTAATAACATATATTTCAAATTTATTAATATACACAATATAATTTGGGCATTAATTTAATACCTGCTTACGGCTTTGTACTTCTTTGTTTGCCTTATAAAGGTGCTAACAAATTAGCTACCGATATCTTTACAGTTGATAGTACTCGGCTCCTGAAGTATATATAAGTATGAAACATTATAGGTTTTATGATGTTATTTTGAGAAAATTGGAAAACAAATTTGCTTTGTAAAAAAAACTCTGTTAATGAGATAATTAAATGAGACCTCATTGAACAGATTCTAAAACCTCTTTTAAATATAAAACGTAACTGGCCACTTCACGTTGATAAATCAAATGACACGTTGACAATGACATTTAAGACAAACAAGCAGTTAAATACATGATGATTATTTTTTAGATAGAATTATAGTTTATTTATTTTGTTCGGTAAATAAAATAAAAATTATGAGAAACTTTCTTAATTTCTATTAAAAGTTAATTGTTCTAGTGTAAAGTACCAACCATCTCGTAAAATTTCTGTAGCTAATTTGTTAGCACCTTATATATAAATAATACAATAATTTCAAATTACAATATCCTTTATTTACCAAAATGAACAAAATTATTATTATTACATACTTATTGTAAACGGGTGTAAAAAGACAGGATTTTCAACGTCAAGGACGATTTTTACCAATAATCCAAATATGAACATTTTAAATCATTTTTAGGGTTCCGTACTCAAAGGGTAAAAACGGGACCCTATTACTAAGACTCCAATAGATTATATTCTGTTTTTTATTCCGTAATCCGTAGACTAAAATGACATTTCATGTGGTACTAAGAAATGTCATGTCTTACATATGAAACGTCATTTTAGTCTACGGAATAAAAAACAGACCTTAGTTATCTCAATTTGTAGTGTTATAAAACAACACCCTGAATGTTAAACTACGTCAGTTTTGCGTCAACGTCAAGAAATGTAGGGGAGAGGTGGGCATGACGGGATACTTAATGTTTCAAGTCCAAGTTTTTAAGTTTTTGTTATTTTTATTTTTATCTTTGGTAATCAGTCTTTCATAATCAACACTTACTAGGAACTCCCTAGTTAAATAATTAAATTAAAAATAAATTAAAATGGCCAAAAGTGCCTTCTCTCCATCTTGCCCCCCAAGTATGGTAAGATGGGGAACCCCTACGGGACAAGATAAGAATGATTCATATAAATATTATATTTAGGGCCTAAACAAAACTAAAATTTTTGGCTTTTGGGTCCATCGTCTGATAACTTCTCACGAACTGTTTTACTTTTATTTCTTAAGTCGTCTGAGAGACAGAAAATGTGTTTACAGCTAACATGTACCCCATCTTCCCTTGTTAATTTTATTGTTTGTTGGATTAATTTTATTGTTTGTAAAAATTGACATTTAAAAGTGCCCCTGTGGCCTATTTGCTGAATAAATGTTTGATGTTGATGTTGATGTTGAAGAATAAATAAATTCAAATCCGCAATTCTTCATCAGTTTATCACTTTAAAACTACGGCCGTCAAGATGTACCCCATCTTGCCCCATGTGCCTAATGAAATTCGAAAGTTTTTTGTAAAATAAACCGTACTTGAAACCAAACAAGTCCTTAGCTGTTGGCGTGATTGCTGGGCCATAGGAATAAATTAACAGTATATATGTGCTGGTGATAATAAGGAAACAAACGCAAACCAAATAAAACACAAAAACCGGCCAAGTGCGAGTCGGACTCGCGCACGTAAGGTTCCGTACCATAATACCATTACGCAAAAAATGGCAAAAAAGTCACGTTTGTTGTATGGGAACCCCACTTAAATATTTATTTTATTATGTTTTTAGAATCATTTATTCATCAATTGTGCATTACAGGTAATAAATACAGGTGTTATAAACAATTAGTTTTAGTTTGTTATAACGGCAACAGAAATACATCATCTGTGAAAATTTCATCTGTCTAGCTATCACGGTTGATGAGATACAGCCTGGTGACAGACGGACAGACAGACAGACAGACAGAAAGCGGAGTCTTAGTTATAGGGTCCCGTTTTTACCCTTTGGGTACGGAACCCTAAAAATAACAAGGAATATGGCAAAAACAGTTTTTTTGCAAATAAATAATTAACGACACCATTTGTCTAGCCGGTCACTGTGCGAACTGATTGCTATGATGGCGACGCATCGCCATGCGTTAACGGGATTCTGATGGTTGGTCAGTCGTGTCGCCATATAAAGCCGCTACCCCGTCTTACTCGTCTTGCCCCTCTCTCCCCTACATAAGATAGTGATTAGATACACCAAATAGGTGAAAAAACGCCTCAAGCGTAAAAGAAACCACCAAAAATCATTTTATGTCGCATTACAAGCCTGATTTAGCTATGAATACTAATACCCCCTTATTCGTAAAACTTTACGAGCCTGAATTAGTTAAATTATGTTTTATCCTTTTCTTACAAATACATAAGTCAAAATGACAGACAAAGACAAACGATTCATATAGCTAATTCAATGAATATTAATCACATTATTTAATTTATTTTAACTTAATTTATTATAAATATGTGTTATTAATAACGTAATAATATACAAATATAAGCATAGAGTAATAAATTAATAAGCCTGCAGTATTTGAAATGTCCGTAATATGTACAATTCCAAAATACGGGTTATACGGGTACCACGGATGTTGCGCCACATAATCTCGTATGTCAAGGTGTTACGGCTGAAAGCGCCCTGGCAGACTTATATATTCCTGAAGAGAAGGTTCATATCTACCGACTGGAATTGGTTTCATGCTGGTATCAGATGGGTTAATTTAGGGGTCCTGATGGTCACCTTTGAGAGCGTATGCCAAGCACTTCCGGCAGGAATCATACTGGCAGATTTCGCTTTTCTGTATCTACCAGTAAATTTCTAACTGATGCCATAGCTTTTATTGCAGTATCAGATGGGTTAAATGACCCCCCCTTTTTCGCACCGGAAGTGGCTATTTTTTTTGTACTTTCGGCTAGTTCCGCCGTGGCAGACTATCAAATTCGGACTTAGCATCAGTTTTATGGGAAACCATTGTGCATCTCATCGCGGTATCACGTTGGTTCAAAACTTTACTGCCGGCTCTCCAACCAAATGTGGGAACTTTATTTATTGCAACACCCACAGAAATATTTGGTACATTCCCAAAATGGACATAAATTCTGGAATTTTACTTAATATGTTGGTGCGAGCTAGATACGATGCGAGTAATATCAGTAACAGATTTTTAAATTCGAATTCTGCTCCAAAACCGTTGGAACTTTTTCTAACGCCAGCAATGTCGTCCCGCAACAGTCATGTTCGTAAATATACAATATATAGTCTGAATCCGAACGGTACCTTAGCATGTGCGGTATAAATTAATACCAAAAACTACCTACCACCGGTCCGTAAAGAACCTCACCTGCACTCGCTTTACCAGAGTGAACCAACGTCCAGGAGGTATATTATGATTGTAATAACAGGTTATGAATTTGATCTGGATTTCTTATGGATACGTTTTTGTTCGACGAAACGTCACTGACATATCCGACCCATATCGTATCTAGACCAAATATTTGACGTATATTACAGTTCGAATCAGGCCGGTCTTCATTAACAATATCCCTCTTGACAAAGCGTATAAGAGGGGAAAGCCATAATAAAAAAATATTATGGCGTTCCCTAAACTGTGGAATGAAGCCTACAGTATTTCCGGACCGATACGACCTTCAACCCTTCAAGAAAAGAGCGTACGTACTCCCATCTTAAAGGCATCAGCAACGCACAATCTTAGACCTTACAACTTGTTAAAGCACTTTGTGAATAGTATTTTATACAATCGTGATATAATAGAGAGCTTTTCAGTCGAGTACCGTGTTTAGGCTACGAAGCTTGCTGAGTGGCCTAATGCAGGTACGAGATTAAAAAGATTATATCACTGTTGTATACAATATTTTTTCTCCTATAAAACCTAAATATTTAAACCCCTCTGGTGTTGCGGTCCATGGGCGACGATAATTGCTTACAATCAGGCAATTCGTCTGCTCCTATGTTATAGAAAAAAACAGAATACGCCTCCAGTTCATTCCGCGGGCCATAAAAGTTCAAAATGAATTCGGCCAACTTCTGCTTTTATTGTGTGCGAAGACTGAAGTAGTGGATATGAGGTTCCGGCTTCATTTGTTTTGCGGATAATTTCGGGCTAAAGTTGGGAAGTGTCCTTATTACAGGACGCTTTTTATTTGGGACGTTAAATAAACGACTTTATGAGTTTGCAAGTGGCAGTACTTAAGCAACTGGCGTGTACTTAGGCAAAAAATTAGGGAAAGTAAAACAAAGGGATTGTATTTATAGGGAGGTAGTTAAGTAGGTATTCGAATAGACATTCACTATTTAAAAATTGCATAGCGTATATAAGGTTTAGGAAAAAGCTTATCTTTAAGATAAGCTCACAATAACCTTAAACTTAATTTTGCTAAGTATACTAAGTATAACTCAACGTATATTTTAACTTAATTTTACTAAGTATATTCTTTGGCTGCTTGATGCTTGATACCAAATGATTGGTAAATAAGACCCCAGGTGGCTTTGGCTATGCTGTCCGTATGTGTAATATGTTATTCATTTGTTTTTTTTTTGGCTGTAACGTTTTATTATTTTTAAACATTTGGGGCCACTTGCACTATCCCACTAACCCGGGGTTAACCGGTTAAACCAGAATTTGAAAATAGAGTTCCGGTTAATCCGGTTATAATATTAGCTGAAAATCGTTGAGCATTAGACTTTTTGTTTGCCGCGACATCTATTGTCAAATAGCAGTACTGACAATTCCGCTACTTGACGCTAGATGTAGACTACGAAAATAATAGTCTTTTTGGTAACAAAACCGATGTATGGAGTGAGCACTCTATGCCTTCTTAATTCTCTTTGATTATGTATAGTCAGCAGCAGAAGCATCTAAGCAGGCAAGATGTTGAAAGTGACTTTCACACGCTATTCTCTAAACAGCGCCATAACATTTAATTGTCCTCAGTACAAAATTCCGTCAAAGCAGATGCCACTCGATTAGGTCTCAAACGAACAAGTCTAGAAAAAAACTGAAGCACTAATAACTGTTCCAATCAATCGCAGCTTAACGTAAACGAAGTTAATTATTTCACGTTGCTGGCGAAAGTGCTTAGCAAAGTACTGCGAAAAAACTAGAGTCAAGTGCGAACACTGGTGCTCTGAGGGTTCTATGTAGCTTTTAAATGTTGCTTAAATTTTTAGTTTAGACTGGTTTTGGCAGGTGTCGCCATAAAAATCATGTTTCACCCGAAGTTTCGGTTTCTGCGAAAATACTGCTGAACCTATCGGCCGCGCCGAAACTTTTATTTCGGTAGTGTCCGGCCGAAGGTTCGATTTCGGCCGAAACTAGAGCAAAACCGAACCTTTGGTTTCGGTAATAAATCCGGTGTCGGTCGGGTTTTCAGGTCTTTAAAAAATATTTTAGGTAAGTTGGTAGTCCTGCTTACGAAGCTGAAGGTCCTGGGTTCAAATCCTAGTAAGGGTAAGTAAGTACCTATTGTTTGTGTGACGAGCGTAGATATTTGTTCCTCAGGGATGTTTTATACAGGGTGGCTAAAAGACAAGTGCATTGCCGTTGCCAGGGAGGTTTAAGGATAATACTGAGTAACTTTTACTATGGGATCAACCACGAAATCGCGGAAAAAAAATTACCCTCCCATAGAAAATAAACCAGCCGAAATGTATGAAACAGCCAAATTTTTTTTCGTGATCTTGGGGTTGGTCCCATAGTAAAAGTTGCTCAGTATAATCCAAAACCTCCCTGGCAATGGTAATGCACTTATTTTTTAGCCACCGTGTAGTAACCGGGGTCAATTTGTGTAAGATTGTCCCATTATTTTGAATTAAGAAAGATAAAGTAGATTCCACGATAAGCCTAATCTACTAACAGAACAGAACTGCATTTTCTAGAGATTCGCCAGAAGTTGAGTTGCCAAGGTAATTTACTTGGCAATAAATCGGGTATACTCGTAACTAAATAGAAACACTGTTAGTGTTCCACCAGATGCCACAGAATGCTGCTATACAATTTATTATGCAATCAAAGAAGTAGCAGAGCTCTCAACCTGGTGGAATCGTATGGTTCTGGATTATTTCACAATATTCGTTTTGTGATGGTAAAATGTTGCATAAAATGGAGCCTGCAAAAGAGATGTTATCTGAGAACTTGTAATAGGTACAAAGAAATTAGAGCGAATAAATAGAAGCATTATAGATAAAACTTCGGTCTATTTTCTTTGTACCTATACAATTTTTTACAACGAAAACTAGTACCGGACAGAATGTAAATGCAAATTTTCGTGTCAAGTTTCATGTGATTTAAGCATATCGTTTTGAAATGAGAGCGTAACTTCGATTGTATGGGAGCGACTTTTTGGCAGCGCGTTCGTGTGGCTCTTAAAAATGTAATTGTTTAGTGACAGGCTGAGACCTCTACCATCAGCTGCAAGAGTAAATTTCACTTACTTTAAGTGAATAAATGCGCCGTACGTCACATATTTACGTTTCTTTACGTACTAATGTGCCTAACTTGACTTTTTTATTTATTTATAGTACGTCGGTGGCAAACAAGCATACGGCCCGCCTGATGTTAAGCAGTCTCCGTAGCCTATGTACGCCTGCAACTCCAGAGGAGTTACATGCGCGTTGCCGACCCTAACACTCCTCTCCCTCGTTGAGCTCTGGCAACCTTACTCACCGGCAGGAACACAACACTATGAGTAGGGTTTAGTGTTATTTGGCTGCGGTTTTCTGTAAGGTTGGTTCCCCAGTTGGGCTCTGCTCTAGATCTGGAATGACATTCCAAACTTCATTCCAAACGGTGCTGTCCTTTTCTAAGTGTACTAGAAAACAGAGCAAGAATTACATCTACAGCGCCTCTAGTAGTCACCTAAAGAACTATTATCAGAAGTAGTAAGTAAACGGTAATTTACCTATCGAAATCTAAACTTAGCAACTGAACCCGTAGTGTAAATTTTAATTCGATAAGTGACGAGCGTTCGCGTTTGCGTTATGTCTATTTTTGTATGGGATTTTAAACAGCGCGCCAAGCGGGACGTTTTGAAAACTCAAAATGTCATACCAAATGGCACTTAACGCAAACGCGTACGCCACGTCACGGTATCGAATATTAACACTAGGGGTACATTTATTTATTTAGTCGTATGGCATATTACAATTCATGGTCGCTTTACAGATTTACAAATTAATAGTTAGGTTCTTCACCCAATGGGCTGCGTCGTCGCTTAGCTTAAGTAAGTCCAGAGGATCTCTGAACTAGGGGTACATGGCATATTGTAACTAAATTTTTATCGCATTTTTACGTAAGCGTCAGAGTCAATAACAATGATCCATTAGATACTCGTTCTTACGCTAACAGGGTTCCACAATCGTAACGTGGCGCAGTCACCCGAACGTGAGTTATAACTGTCTCGCATTACGCACCCCTAAAACCTTGCGATAGCGACGAATCTCCAATTACGTGACAAAATTGAGGGCTTTTTAGTCGAATTCCCTCCAAATCGGCTAGGTTGTCTATTCGAAATTTTAAAATCGTGACTTGATTTGTTATTGTCATGATATAAACTTTGTTGTTTGGTCATTATTTAAAGATTTTTCCGAGCGCCTCGTAGATGCCTCTGGTGACCAGAGGGCTGGCAGCTACTTGGGAAAGATACTAAGTCTGGCCATCGAAAGAGGTAACGCTGCCAGTCTTCTGGGCACCATAACACATGATAGCGACCTGGGGAGCATTTTTTATTAATAATTTTTATAAGTTTAGTTTTACAGATTAGTAAGTTCGTTTATTTAGTTTTAATATAACAACTACTTTGTTGATAGCAGTCGCCGTGGCCGAATCGGCCGTGCAGTTAAAAATAAAAATCCCATACAAAATGAGACGCAAACGCGTATATCACGTCACGTTATTGAATGAAATTTACACTAGTAGCCTTACCATGAGTTGACAGTTGACACTTGACGTTTACGTTAGCGACTGCGTAAACTCGATCGCAAACCATCTCACTCGTACTGATGATTTGGTGCAATAGAGAGGGAATGCGATCGAGCTCACGCAATGGCTAACGAAAATGTCAAATGCCAACTCGTGGTAGCCGTGTATACGCACCCAAGTTCAATCGCTCGCGCTCATTGCTCCGTTAATTTAATTGGGACCGTCGAATTTGGTCCGCCAGAGATACTTTGCGAGTCATGTCTTGTTATCATATCAGTATCACGAACAAATCAAGTTTCCATTTATAAAATTTGAATATGCCTCCGGGAAATCGTGATGTGTCTCTCAAAGCACATTCGTGCTCGTTTGCTTAATTCGTGTACTTACTTGGGCTTTGTGAGCTGGGATTTTGTGTGAAAAAGTTCCGTACTTTGCAATTGGAATTGAATAACATCGGACGGCTGATTCGAACTTAACGTCAAAAATGTATATGATAGGATATGGATTTTTTGAAGAAACGTTACTTGACACTGACATATTCGATCCATGTCGTATTCTCTAGCAAATTTTTGACTTTGGTATCTTAAAGTTCGAATCAGGCCGTAAGTGTATAAAAACTACAAAATTGACCTATTTTTATATTACACAAATGGATTTAAGATTAGATCCTAAGTATGCATGTAATATTGCTATATGCCCTCACAGGGTCCATGTGGAACTAAATTACCCACACTTTGTAATACCTGTAATATAAAAATATAGAATAGAATAGAATAGAATACTTTATTCGTAAACACACACAGACAATAGACATACATTAAAAGAACATGAAAATAAAGTGTCACGAAATGGCCCCATCTCAGCATGCTGCTGGCGACTTCCAGCGCTGATCTTCCGATGAGACCATCAGGTGAGAATCACGGAAGGTAACAGACAAAAAGAAAGCAACATAAAAGAAAGAGACATAAAATATGGCGAAAAATAAAATTACACATCGTTTACACAAACTACACAAACTAATACAAAAATATGAATATGAAGTCCGTATAATTTTCCTATATTCTGAAAGGTATTCTATTAGATTTATGCATCTCGATTATTGATGTTTTGCTACTTGAATTTTACTTTAATTTTTACTTTAATTTTAATGTCGCTTTGGCATAATTGAACCTTTCATAGGGAATCTGGTAAGAAACAAAAAATGGCGTGAAAGATCGAGGTTTATTTGTTTGACTATAAAATAAATATCAGGAATTACTAAACAACATTTTACGAAAAAGCTTGTACCTCTATTACATTTTTAAGGGAAAATGTGAAATCAGATACAATTGGGGTTTCTCTGAAAATATAGACATTTTTACTCTTTTTAATATCGTTACCAGATATTCAGAATTCTGTTTACGTAAAACCGTTACATCGTTATATCCGTATAAGGAAAATAAATATGTACTAACATGTTTGTTTTAAAAAGTAACATTTTACATTTTTTTACGTACACAAGACTTATTTTTAATAATATTTTTTATCGTGAAAATGTGGACGCAAAAAATACTTGGAAACAATAATAAAATTGAAACTCCGAATTCCTTTACAATTTGTATCAAATTTATCAGTGTATAATTAGTTAATTACATTGTTAATTGATACGTAATTAATTGCCAAAAGAGGTAATTATAAATATTAATAATCAACTTGTCAGGGCTTGTCCAAAATATTAACTCGGTAATTTAATTTGCACCCGAATATTATGGTAACAAATTATATGTGATGGTTCGTGGCCGGGTGAAATTGCGATGCAAAAGTTTATTTATGGCTGTATTATTATGTTTTGCCTGAAACTATTTTGGTTTATTATATAAATAACTTAATTCGCTGGGTGAAATGTAAAGTTGTTAAATTACAATCGTTCTCTAATCCGGTAATAATAAATAAATAGTGTTAATTTAAATTGCAGTTTTTTTCTTCAATACATGATATACGGACAGTTCCGACAGACAGGCAGACGGACACGATGGGACTTAACCCTTTAACCGACAACATTATAAGAAATCTCAATTCTAGCCTCATTGCCACCTTAGGGCCACTATTGCGCCATTTTGCGCCATCTAGGGTTAGCCACTAACTCGGGGTTAACCGGTTAAATCCGGAGTTACCAGTACAATTTAACCCTGTGTTAACGGTTAACTCCGAGTTAGTGGCTAACCCTGGATGGTGCAGGTAGCCCTTGTAGTCCTAATTTTCCTTAAGGAAAATATACGAAAAATTTTTAATTTTAGGATACCTAGTTTTTTCCGTATCATATCTTATAGGGATGTTGACATATGTTGAATTTTATAACAAAATCTAATTAAATAGATAAAAAAAGAGCAATTTATCACAATAAATTGGAAACTTAAAAAATATATGGGAATAACAAAAAAATACAAGATTTCAGTTAAAAAAAAATTTAACTTCCAAATAGGAAAAAATAATGGTACTATTCGATTCCTTACGTTTTACATTAAGTATTTAAAAAAATATTGTATAGCAACAATATGTATACATAAACGCAATATTTCACTGACAATATCGCAATTTCCTTGTTTTCTATACATCGAAACGCTTCTACGCAATAGCGACGTTACTTGCTGGCGTCACGATGTATTGCCATTTTGTTAGAAGCGTTTTGTCAGTAAAGTGCGGGTGCCAGACTTTGACCGTGATTTGTGACTTTTGTATTGCTTTAAGGCAATGGGTCCCATACAGACATTTGATCCTCAAAACAAACCTGATCGACTGATACCATTCATAAATAAAAAAATGTCAAATACCCTATTGTGCCGTATAAAGGGTTAAACGTTTCGCTAGCCATTTTAGCTATGGATCTCATCAAACGGTATTTCAATCGATAATTCCTATTAACAACGCTAAAATTAGGCCACAGTCACAGGTACAAGCATATTACGGATCCACAGGTAATAAATCAACCTGAAAGGCCGTTGGAAAAAAAAAAACCGTGATTGTTTCCAAAGTTATGCGAACCCATAGAAATGGGGCGTAACGCTTTTGATTTACGAGTAAAAGATCGTTCATAAATCACTCTTTACACCCGGCCTGACGCCTACGGAAAAATTACACAAAAACCGGAAAAACGGACAAGTATTTACGACGAACGTCGGCTGGAAGATGTTATTAATTAATCTGCTGTTTAATTACAGTTTCATAGTTTCTTGGCCATTGTGACCCCTAAAGAGTTTCATTGGCTTTAGGCTGAGCTTTGTAAAAATTCAATGTCAGTGTCGCTAAGGGGCAGTTTCAGATTGAAGTCATTTCTCTCCGCAGTTCTTTTTATGGCGTTCTTATAAGGTCGCGATCATGAGGTCTCATAGGAGTCATAGTGTATTATTGTTTTTATTTATTTATTTAGAACCAGTTAAACTCAAAGTACACTCAAATTTCAGATGCGAGGATTACTAATCATTACAATATCGTTAAAAAAACTTAGCTCGTACAATCAATCCTAACGGCGCCTTACACATTGATGAGTGATCAAAAGATGCATTTCCAATTAGGAACTCATCTCAGGCAATTAAGGAGCATAACACAAGGAGCACTTAATTTCCGCCTCTCTAATGTGTTACTATAATATAATCAATTATTTATTATATACAATACTTAGTTCATGATCAGCAACGCAGGCTTCGTCAAGTGCTTACAACAATAAATCAGCTACAGGCTTCGTCACCGACTAACAAATGATATAATCCGCAACAGGCTTTGTCAATCTTAAACACTAAATTAAACTAGGCCAAGTCCCCACTTCGGACCGTAGCCGGTCCAAAAGTCCCCATGACACTGGCAGCGTTGCCCCGTTGAATTGCCAAGGAGATCTGTTGGACCAGATACGATCCGGAGCGAGGATCGCAACTATAATATTCTAAAATTTTCAAATCTTATTTGTAACAAACAGAAATAAGAATGTCAATTGTCCTAAGGTTTTCTTGGAAAGGATCCAAATCCTATGTAAATTCCAGGCATGTCGACGCCGCAGACTGTCAGGACGTGATGTGTAGCTTAACCTTTATAAGCACAGGCCGTTTTATAATACTGACGGGTAGAATATTCACTGTCTAACAAAAGCTATGTTTGACGGCCAAGGTTACCTTTCCCTGACGTATTGATCTCTGTAGGGTTGTCAAGTTTGTGCGTCACATCGCTCCTTATTCAATGCCTCCAGTATTTGTCTGTAATTATTAATAACAGGGTATCCTGGTAACTAACCCAGAAACCAAGCTTTCTCGTACAATGAAATCATACCTGTCTGCTCGCACCAAAATGTAGTTGAAAAATAATTTGCAATACAATTCACACCAACCGGCTGGAATCACATAGGTACACACACAGACATAAACACACACACAGACTCTTTTATTGTATTTTAAACTATAAGTACGGGAATAAAAACAGATACTAAAGATTTAGTATTCAATACTCAGTAATAGGTATTTTTTAAGTAATAAAATGGATCTAAGATTCGATATTACCCAGTAGGCTTATCTAAAGTATACTAAGATCTTCCCCGTTTGCTCCATATCTTTAAGTTTGACAATTTGGTTTAAATGTCTGTCAATGGGACACCTTGATATATTATTATGTTTAAATTCTGGACTCATACGCATGAATTTAATAATAGCCATGTTTAATAATGACGAACTTCTTCAATTTGGCCAACAAAGTGATAGACAGACGATTGCCGATTTTCACCGATTGCCAAAACATACAGAAAGGGAGGCATTGGGCATGCTCAAACCTCCCTCTATAATTAGTGATGAATGTTCCCCACACGCTCACTTCACTAATAATTTTTTGGCAATCAAATGAATAACCTTAATTTATACGATAATATAGATTTAGATTTAGATATTTATTCTCATAATATAAAATTACAATTACAAAATAAATTATCGTCGTCGTGGTATAGACTTTCGGAAACACTTAACTAAATATAAATACAGAAACTTACGCTTTTTTACATATCATGTTGTTATTTCCTTCGAAATCACATCAAAATACTTCATTTTGCACTCACGAAACCGTCGATATCATGTGACATTGACCACTAAACAATATCACGAATGAGATTAGCCTGAGCTTTCATGCCAGTATAAAATAGTCTTGAATACACAAAAAAAAATATTTTCTACACGGCTCGATTTACAAGGTGGTACTCAAACCTCCCGACTGCCCAATGCTCCTCTAGCTCCCCTACAGCCGAAATCAAAAGTTAGTTTATCGAAAAAAATCTAATTTGATTTGCCTAATTATGTCAACCCTATTTTTTAACGAACGCTCGCGTGCTCCGCGCGATAGGAAAGAACCGGGAATATCCCAGTTTAAATTTTCTTTGAAGACGAAATAAATAATTTTCCGAGCCTCGGGAGACAGCGGCGGACTTATCTAAACGAGCCATAATTACATTTTATTGCGAACGAGAAATTATTTCATTTCGTTTCGATGAATGAGGTTAATCTAAACATTAGCTTGGGGGCGATGAGTGGAGATTTTGTGTTACAAGTTGTAATTTGTACATTGGACGGATTTTGGTTTTTGATTATGTCCCTTCATTACTTTAAGAGCCCTTTTCTAGATTACTATATGAGTAGGTATAACATCTATAGCGAAGTATCCACATCCACACTTAAGAACTTGAATCTGAACGTTTTACCTAATTTGAGGAGGTATTTGAGTACCTTGTAGGTCTAAAGGAAAAAGCGCGGGCCGCATGCTACCTCCGGCATGCCCAATGGTTAATTTCGACCTCCCGCTGCTGCACGATACATTCTAAAAGGCGACATGTTTAAGCTTGGTGTAACTTAAGCAATGACCAGCATTGATCGTGAGATTCGTGAGAATAATATAAGTAACAAAACAACTTAATAAACCTTCCAATAAATTGTTTATCTGTATTTCTGAAATTCATAAGATGTTTTTGTTTCAGGTATGTACTGTAAGCTGTAGAGAACAAAACAAAACAGAAGATAAGGATAAGCATGGTACACAAAAGTTCAAAAACTATACTAAACACACCCAACTTCATCATCATCATCTTCTTCGCGTTATCCCGGCATTTTTGCCACGGCTCCTGGGAGCCTGGGATCCGCTTGGCAACTAATCCCGAGAATTGGCGTAGGCACTAGTTTTTACGAAAGCGACTGCCATCTGACCTTCCAACCCAGAGGGTAAACTAGACCTTATTGGGATTAGTCCGGTTTCCTCACGATGTTTTCCTTCACCGAAAAGCGACTGGTAAATATCAAATGTTATTTCGTACATAAGTTCCGAAGAAGTCATTGATACGATAAACCCGCAACCTCCGGATTAATAGTCGCACGCTCTTACCGCATAGGCCACCAGTAGGCCGAGCACATGATTGACGCGACAGTATCTCGCCGCGGGATAGACTACCCGTCTTTTACTAACTGTATGAATTAAACGGGGACGGGTAGTCTATGTCGCGGCGAGATACTCTCGCGCCAATCATGTGCTAGCCCGGCTGCGCTTCAAAATACACCCAACTTGTCAGTAGAAAAAGGCGCGAAATTCAAATTTTCCATATGAGTTCTTTGCCGCCTTTTTCTACTGACAAAGTCGCTGTGCCAGAATATACATTAGAATATTCTTCATTGTCGTGTCCTCATGACTGAGGAACGTGACGACTGTGGACACTCTTCACCAGTGCTCCCCAAGCCGCTCTACCTTGGGCTCGGGAATGGCTAGCCTGTAATTTGGCAGTCTGTGACGTTATGCTGTCCGCACCACGCATGGTCATACGTCCATTCCTATGCTTCCTTGCCATGCGCCCAGAGGTCATGAGCTCCAGACTATAAAAGAATATTACGATGACCAAGGCCAGTTAATAATACATTACATAGAAAATTTACGAGATTGACAGTGAAAAGCCCGTTTCTAATTGCTGCAACGTTGCATCAGCAATGGTGCTGCAGTCGCAATTAAAATGTACCCTTTGAAACGAAGTTACACATAATCATCATTCGCTTGCCCTTGTCCCATTCACTTGGGGTCGGCGCAGAATGTCTTCCATTCCATACCTCTCTGTCGCCTGTCATGTCATCATTCACTTGCGTTCGTTTCATATCATCTCTCACACAGCCCATCCACCTTTTCCTCGGTTTTCCTCTTCTCGTACCTCCCTCCACACTCATTCGCAAGTATATAAGTTACAACGGCATAATAATATACAGTCGGCAAAAAACTAGCATCAACGTTTTATGTCAGTATTTTATTCCCGTGAAAGAGGTAAGAATATGCAGGACTATTCGACGTCGGCACGGTTCATTAGGTCCGTCCTGGCGCATGATATGGGCTTGATTTCACTCGCTCTTTGCAAGGTGGTGGCGGAGATAGCAATTCGCATTGGGAGAGTAAAAGGTGGAATTTAGTAGGATAATATTCAAAATGAGCGGGTTAACAATGCGTATTGCTTACTACAATGGTTCAAAAATGTTTCGGAAAATTAGTGTTTTTCCTGTAGTCAAATATTCTAAAGATTTTGGTTACTAAAGTTTTCATCATAAAACTTTTAAGAGTTTAATCTCAATTAATTTTATGATGTCAAAAGGGAAGAAAGCTGTACATATTAGGTAACGGTAACTCACACTAAAAAGGTTTTTGATCCAATAGTAATAATTAGACTTATATTGACCGGGATATAGACCGTGATTACCTTTTGTATTATTTATGAGTTCCCGATATTTCGACGCAGTTACATGCATCATGTTCACGGGTGACAAAGTCTATACCCCGGTCAATCATTCAAAACTCTAATAGTAATAATTGTTCTTTTCATAGGTTTTCGGTCAAAATCGGTGTTATTTCCAATTCCTTTTAGGAATACAGGAGCCCGATTCAGATTGAATAACTTGTTATAGTTTTGATATTATTTTGATAAGACCTTGATTCTGACTCGCGCTGATTGGTGAAACTGAAGTAAAAGTCGTGCGTGGGATGCACGCCAATCAACAAGACGATCGTCGAGGTCGTATCACAACCAGTTTAAATCTTTAACACGTTGTTAAATCTGAACCGGTCTCCAGGGCATTGATCGTTATATACGTGCATAACGTACAATAGCACTGTCTCGCTCACACACCGGAGTGATGCGCGCATCCGCATCAGCGTGTAAACCGCGTAAATATTCCAAGTCCACTTACCATCGTCCACACTCTTAACTATCAAATCGAAACCTTATATCAAATACATAAGGTCCACCGAAGGTCAGTTTTATTTATTCAAAGCCCGCAATATTTACTCAGCGCACGACTATCCGAAAGAAAATCGAATCAAAGCTAACCCGACGCGACGGGGCTTCTTGACCTAATTTGGACGTCGGAGGCCGACGATTTCCTGGCCCATTGGGCCCAAATGAAGCCTGAACCTGCCCGAGACACGTTAGAAAGAAAGATAAAAAGAAAGGTTTATTGTAGACACCAAATAATACAACGCATATAAAAAAATACATAAATATTTATTGACAGGAAAAAACATTCTTTACTTACATTTTTCACTATGACTCTGACACTACGAGTAGACTGAGCCTGTCCTGCCGAGTTCATTCATGGTTCACAAAAAGCAAGAACCATGTGACAGAAATACATTCAATTAATACTTATACACTATATACTCAACACACACAACTCATAATTTATTATGTTAGAAAACATATTTAACGCGACCCATTGGTCGCTAGGATGACAAAATAAACAATTCACCTTCCTAGCATTTTTGCCTTTTTTTTACTTTCTTCGCTAAGGGCAGGCACTAGTTTAAGAAAGCGAGTACCTTGTGACATTTCAACCTAGAGGGCAGATTTGGCCGTTATACCACTTTATAGGGTTCCATACCAAAAAGGTAAAAAAAGGAACCCTCTCTCTGTCCATCTGTCTGTCCGCTTACGCTATCGATTTGAAATTCGGAATAGTTATGAACAAGGTTAACCCAGCGGATGCAACAACGCGCTAAAGGTGTTTGCCACCCGCTAATAATGCTTTTGCAAATAGAGAATAGGCCTATAGTCCTCATTCAAAAGTTAGACTAGTCTAACTGTTCAACATATAAAGATACTGTCCGCGCGCCAATTCCGTGCATTCGGAGGTCGAGGAAGTGGGAGGGTGTGCGCCGCGCCCGTACGTCAAAATAACACCACTCGGTCATGACGCCCAACATTTCTAACATTTCTCATCCGTGCACGGAATTCGCGCGCGGACAGTACTTACATGTCTCTTTTTATTAAGCTATTAAAGAATGGTATATGCTTTTGACGCGTAGTCTGATTCGTTACTTTTGATGCTAACTGCACAACAATGACGAAGAACTTCAAAAATTATCAGTCTCTATTATTCACGTCTCAGTCTGAGCCTACCATGCAGCGGAGCGGTTTACGACGGCCGTTCGAGTGACGCTTTCTATTCGAAATTCGAAGCAAGGATAAGATTTACTAGAGTTTGCGTAACGGTTTTTTATGAGGATCCTTCAGACTTTGGTATTTTGTAGGAAAACTTCAACGTATTTGACAGGGCTGAAAAACAAAGCATTCACGAGCTTTAAATCTGGTTTTTACAATGTTCAATGTCGACCGTGCGTTGTATAGACGTCTAAGCTAACAGACTTGGACAGAACAAAATGAGTGAGTGTTATTATAGACTTCATAATTTCATACACATTTATGATGACATTAATTATGAGATTGTCACACTTTTTCAATGCAAATGCCATATAGATTTGGTCAATCTTTAGTCACATTAAATGGGTCGTTGATCTGAAGTCCTGTGATCTAATTTTCTAGCATAGTACAGTATGGCACATACATATTTGACGATGTTTTATTCAAAGCAGTCAGGGCTTAGGCTTGGCTTTTGCTGAGATCTGAACTTTTTTACAGTAAAAGCTAGCGTTTCTTGGCCGCCAATGTTACATGAAATGTTTTTGGTGGGATACTCCTTTGTCCTTTTCCGTCATTTTGACATTTGTGTTTGTTAGAAAGGGACACAAACACAAACACAACAAAGGGAACAAAGGTTTGCTAAGTTTTATGAATACGGGGGTGACTCGTTACTTCGGGATAAACAAAAATTTTACAACATAGAATCTAATCTAAAACATTTTGGCTAGAGAACCCTAAAAACGTTCTGTTAGACCTTGCCTCCCCTTCCAGACGGTTGACACCCCTCTCAGTCGACATGTCGGAACTTGAACCCCAAGATGTCGCCGAACAAACGGGGCATAAATGAAAACTTGGAAACTTCTACGGGAAACTTTTTGAATCGAATTTTAAGTTATTCCTCGGATAGTTAATATCTGTCTGTGCGTTATTCAATAATACTTGTCTGCGAGCTGCAAAAGTAAAATAAATTATATATATATATCAACTTACCTACCACAATATAATAATTTTAAAATTCGAATTAAATTTCGAATCTTGGAACAACTTTTGGAGCACTTTAAGGTACTCGTTAAGTATTTTGTCTGAGCCATTTTATTCATTAAAACAGCTATTAAACTTTCGAATTTCAAAATAAAGTTTAAACAAATACGATTACATTAAATACGAACCAAAGTCAAAAGTCGAGACAGTTTGGCCGGCAGCAGGGTCTAGACTGTATCATGTACCTATAGTTTGTATAAATACTGTCTATTATAAATTTCACATTATTTCGTTAATTCTGATGCGTAATTTTTTTTGAATCGATAGAAAAAAATATCAACGATATGCCGCAGTAAAAAATGTTGTCAACGTATTTTTTGGGTCAACCTGTAACAAAGAATACTTTCAAGCCGCCTATACATATATAAACTATTGTCACCTTTTCGAGTGACATCAAAGAGGTGGGAAACATTGCGAACAATGAAGTTGTTCAGCCAAGTTCTGTGAGTCGAGTTCAGGTGGCAAATTCACGTGCCGACATGCCATACTTACCTTGCATTTAAGACTTTAAGACAGACGTAAAGCCAGAAAATTAGAATGGAACAAAAGATGGCTCACCGCGCGAAACTTGCGACGGAAAATTTGGTGATTGCGCGGGTTGTAAGGTTTTACCTCAATAAGTCTTAATATATCTATATTTCTGTTTAAAAATTTGTTAATTACATCCCTCGGCTATATCACTAGCTATATTACAGTATAATCATATTTCTCTCGTATGCAGGCTAACGAGATGAATCTATTTTCCATGTAATTGCTTAAATTGCTTTCTTGTGTTTTCCTACGAATTTCAAGTCCCTTACCTTCTCATATCGTTCCCGTTACAAACTTACAACCCTCTCGTATTGGTGTAGATTTTTTTTTAAGACGCTGATATTAATTTTCTGGTATTGACTCACAAAAATGTTCGTTCCCGGTAAAAAAATTCAACCCCCGTTTCACCACCTTAGGGGTTGAAATTTCAAAAACGCTGAAACTACGTCTTGTATAAGATTCAAGTTCCTAGCGTAAAATAAAACTTGAACCCCATACGAACTTTCATCCCATTTTCAACCCCCTTAGGGGTTGAATTTTTGGAGAATTTTCAGAAACATTGTTATTACCTAATACCTACTAAGGGGCAGACAAACAGTCTTATATTCATATTCCGGTATAAGATATATTTTATCCTTTACTAAATTACTAGTCATTTTAGCAATTTATAATAAAAAACAACTTAGTAATATGTATCTATCAGTGTATCCTATTCCTATCACAAAGCGAACAGAGCGGTTAATCGGTTATTACCAGCGCTTGTATCATCAATCCCGGTCTGGCCTAGATGTTAACACTGAAATAGGTCGTGTAGTGCATGCACTAACGCCAGCACAGTTCACTGACCATTGGTAGACCGTATCTCGTTTCAATAAGGGTTATAGATTGTCAGTTAATTGTGTCGACGATGGTGTAAAGGGCTATCTATCAGGTGATATTTAGTTACAGCATACAAGTTGACGATTTATACCTATACAGAGGAAGTTCTGTAAAACGTAATTTAAAAAATAAATGATTGTAAAAGTAGGTAACATTAAATTAGCGTTTTTCAATTTTGTCCTAAAAATAATTAGATTCCGTTTACCCTAAGTTCGTCCTCATTTTAGCGCCATACCTTCATGAAGTATTTGGCATGAAAACTGGTAAAAAATATGGCCAAGTAAAAAAATATCTATACAGCTATACCATGTCTAACATAATTATTCTCAGTTTATCTCTGACAAACATCTTAAACAGCCATCTAAATTAATTAAGTTTACTGAGAAAATTTAAATATATTTAGCAAAACTAAGATAATTAAAATACATTTTCCAGGCATTTCAATTACCGTCAGTAAAGTTTGGCGTGACGTCTAATGTCAGACGTGCCAATGACATCTAAACTTGGAAATTAGATGGCAAATTTAGTCAGAAATTAACATAGCTTTATAAATTCTCAACTAAATAGTTTGGGGAGTCACAGTGAAGAGAGAAGCGGCTATTTATTTTTCATTTCACATGCTCTGAAAGAGGGTCGTTGTTGTTCTAAAAGGTGTGCAGAAAATGATACGTGTCTGCACTGGAGCATTTTACGTTCGAAATACGATAAAAAAAAATTACGATAAACAATTGAAATTTGAGTTTAAATGGATTTGTTATACAATTTCCAGTCTGATATTTGACTCTCCATTCCATAAATAACGATACTTTTGCCTAAATTGTTAATTGAAAGTACCCTCAAGAAATACTATAAAAATGTATACTTAGTCATGTATTAAAAAAAACACATTCATTTTACTTTCCTCGTATTCGAAATGAAAAGTAGTGTTTAACTCGGGTAAAAGGCATCATTTTAGCCTCGGACTATTGGCGCTCTCACTGCGTTCGAGCACCAAAATACCTCTGCAGGAATGAGTGCCTTTCATCCCTTGGTTAACAATCTACTATGGCAAGTGTTTTCTTTTTTTTTATTGATTAATCGTGCACTGATTAATGATAAGTACATTATCTTAGACAAAATACATAAAGTTAGACCAAGATAAGTCTGCATTGATTTTGATAGTACACGCAGTGCAGTGTTATCAAACTTCTATAAAATTATGACATATAATTAACACTTGCACTGCGTGTGCTGTGAAAATCGGTCCTGACTTATAATAAATAATAATAAATAAAAAAGTGTTTTATTTCCACATCACATTGCAAAAAATGACTACATATTTTCAATTTAATCTGATGTAGATCCCTTTTGGGTAAAAGCCTCCTCACACTTTCTCCATTTGTCTCTATCTTGGGCTGTCTTTAACCATTCTGTGCCTGCTACCGAGATGTCCATTCATTTTCTCCGTCCGTCCATTTTCTTTTTTGGTTTGTCCTTATGTCTTCTCCCTGCTGGTCCTGTCCATTTTGTAGATTCTAGTGTCCATCTTCTGTCGTTGTACCTAGCTATATGCCCTGCCCATTGCCATTTGAGGCGTAGGCTTTGATGGCGAGCATCTGTAAGCTTGGTTTTCTTCCTCATGTTTTCACTCCTGATCTTTTGCACCTTTCTTATTTTTAGAAGACTCCTCTCCATTGCACGCTGGCAGGTTGTAATTGCATGTTTGACTTCCATATGTTAAGCTTGGTAGAATGTTAGTGTCCATTACAATTTTCTTTAATGGTAGTGCATAATTACCTTTTAAGATTTCTCTGTGTGACCAAAACTTTTTCCATGAATTGTTTATGCGTCTGTTTACTTCATCTTCGTTGCTAGATGGGCTGAAGGATACTTGTCTTCCAAGATATTTCATGGACATATTCAATTTCGGTACCTGCCACATATATTTTTCCTTTTCGACTGTTTTTCATTATCTTCGTTTTAGTTGTGTTCATATGTATATGAACGATGCGGTCCTGACTAATCTTGGTGTAACTCTACGTAGGTGTAAATACTCAGTTAAGCTGATTATACCACTAATGTTTGTGATCCAAACTTTTGTTATACTAAGTACGCACCAAGTAACAATGTAAATTTAATATAGTTAATATAATTATACTCGTAGGTACATTTTTTGCATCTTTTCATAGACTTTATGAATCATTGTTTTACCTAAATTGTTGTCGAATTAGTTTTAACTACATTGTTGTACAATTATTTAATCTATAGTATATTATAATTCCAACGTTTCGCCCAATTGGTCTATTACTGAATAAACTGTTAACTTAGTTTTTAAGAGAAAAGGAAAATCTAATGGAAAAGTTATACTTTGTTATTTTAACTGTAAAGTTACAAAACTTGCCCCTTACTTTACCTGGGTGATTGTCATTTATTACTTGGTTCGAATTAAAATTAGAGTAGCTTGGGAATTGATAGCTTACTTGCTAGATTCTATTGCGACGACGGATTAACGATTTGTGATAGCCTTCGGGCAAGTTATATTTTTATTGGTAATAGGCTTAGAACGCACTGCGATTAATTTCTTGCGGTTTCAGTCTTTTAAGTGCGTGCGGTTATGAAGTATGCCGTACCTTACACTTTTTGCGGATCTGAAACCGCAAAAAAATTATCGCAGTGCGTTCTCAGCCTTAAGTTGGTTTATTTTATTATTACAAAATAAACCATTATCTAATAGAGATTTGTCTATACGTAGAATAATTAGACCGTGTCAGATATTTTAGAACGCGTAATGTAAAGATATATCTCCAATTAGAAAAGGATTCGAGGGTGACATTTGGTTTTAATTACTTACTACTATTGATGCTGACTGTACTTACGTACGTTCTGTTGAAATATTACCGAGTTCCCATACAATGGTATGCGATACGCACCGTACGGTGTCTCCTCGCGTCAAAAGTATGCGATACGCACCGTACGGTGTCTCCTCGCGTCAAAAGTATGCGATACGCACCTTACGGTGGTATGCGATGCGATACGCACCGTACAGTGTCTCCTCGCGTCAAAAGCCTAACGCAGCGTCTTACGTCAGCGAACAAATCGCGAACGCGAAGCGAAGCGGCTCGGCGCGGCGCGGCGGGCCTACAACGACGCAACGAGTTCTCCCATGTAGGACACTTCTATAGGTATCAAAGGATTGATTCACCCCGCGCGGCATCGCTTCGCTTCGCGTTCGCGTGTTATTCGCCTACGTAGTACGCTGCGTAACAAATTAAGAGATTAAATGTTTAAAAAAATACAGATTACCTAACTATATCAGTCCACATGAAGAAATCTTAAGTAGGTAGGATTGGCCTTTTTAATTACGTTTTTACGAATGATGATTTAATATAAATGCGACACTCCACGACTTCAGCTTATAAAGCCCCTTTTTATTCAGCATGACGCATTATAATTGCATGTTGCATTTATGCCAATCTCGTGCAGAATGTGGTTACACAAAGGTTAATTATTAAGTAAAAGGCGCACTAATAAGACATCCTTATGGCTCCTCGGTTTAAATTCGAGAACAAGTGTAACAGTAGGTAGGTAATTAACAGTAGTCATTCCTTAAGTGTTTTATGGAAGCGATTCTAGCTTTTTAGATAAAGATAAAAGATATTTATTCATGACGATCACAATGCATGTACAGACAACAACAGCAAGATAAAAAAAAAGAAATCATTGTGTGCATCACGAAATGGACCCAACTCAGCATAATGCTGGCTATAAAGCCAGCGCTGGTCTTCCGTAGGGCCTATTCGGTGAATTGATGCCACGACAGATAACACATAAAGATACATATTAAAACATTACAAAAATACACAGAAGGAATAATTAAGAACACAAACAAACCAAAAAAAATATACAGAAAAAATCATTAAGAACACAAAAAATAATTAACAAATATAGAGTCTGCCTAATGAAAGTTGAACCCAAAAAAAGTTTTTAGTGAAAAGACCGCCTAAAATTCATCTGGAAGCTTCTACTTTTAAGACCACCTGTTGTTTACCTTTTGTTTGATAATTGCTTCTCTGTATTGTTTTCTTATATTAAGGTATGCTGAAATATACTAGACAAATGGTGAACGAAATCTATTTAACAAATAAATCTATTCACCATACCAATTGGAAGTCCAAATACATAATACTCGTATACATCCATCGTGCCCAATGATACATGTTCATAAAAAAGTATTATCATAATATATTTATGGCTTATTAAATAAGTGATTATAATATTGATGTAATATGGTAATAAATTAATAAAGCGGTTATAATAAGTAATAATAATATGTGACTATCCACGAGTAAAGGTACCTTATGGCGGTTGGCGTCGCGTAATACCGCATTAGTATTGGAGCGTCGTTAGTAGTAGCCTAAGCAGTAACAGCTACCTTTGTCATGGAACGTCTCATATTTCCACTGTTTAGTGGTATAAATTAGTAAACTTATACACACAATGTAATAATATACTACAATTATAACATTCGTATTTAAATAATAAGGTAACCATACTGTTAAATTATCGGAACGCCTTGTCGCGCCGGTGTTTTAGAACGGTCGTTAGCACGGTAATTTCCTCTCGCGCCAATTAGGCACAACGTCTTGCCCGTTAAAAACCTTTGCACTAACTCATCTCAGCCGCTAAGTGTCGCAGCCGCCGCAGCCAGTAGGTATAACATGCTTTTTGCGAATGCATTGTTGGTGATTTAGACAGCAAAAAAGCTTGGTCCTGAAATAGCGAGTACTAATCGTCACTTATACTCGTTGTATTAATTAATGATCAGTGTTTGATCTTCACTCACATTTAGAGGAAATCAACGACAGGGCCAAAGGTTATTGGGTCAGAGTTGATTTACTGTTCTGAAGGGAGACACACGAAATCTAATCTATCCCAGTTTGCACCAAAAATCTGAATGCAATTGAAGGATTGAATGAATGTTGGTCGATGCCTTCTGACTGTACGTACAGTCTGTAAATTGGCAGTAATTCTAAAATCAGTTTCATACTGTTTTGCTAAGGATACTGTGGGCGGTATTTTCTAGATGCCATGTTTTTTCAAGTCGAATGGTTACTTAATGGCATCAGAGTAATTGTGGGAACGAATTGAAGGATTTTAGCAATTACTCTTTAGTTAAACGATGATTTATACATTATAGAGCGGTTGCTGGTTATGTGTGGTATCCATCTGTCCAATTTATTTTTCCAATATGTATTTTGTCTCACATTTTGCTTAATGAGAGAGTCAGATGCAATAACATTGGACAAAGATATTGGACAGATGGAATACCACCCTATTCTAGTGATGAAATAATATATGTGCGTCGTTTAATTTAACTTACTAATAAAATACTTACTAGTCCCTTATAAGCTGTCACAGCGGTACGATACTTACGTTTTTGTTTGAAAAAAATAACACTTTTTTCACTGAAAGATCAGTATCGTATCGCTGTGACATCGTATAACCATTGTTCGAATCGGGCCGTATGGCTCTTTAAGGCCACCCCACACTACTGTCTCTAGAGCGTCGGCGTCTAGTCAACTGTATGGCTGCTGCTCGACGCTACGTTGGCGCAACTGCGCTGCGACGCCATTTTCCATAGCGCTAACTAGACGCTCAAAAGACGCTAGTGTGGGATGGCTTTTAATCGTTATCGCTCTTTGTTTTTCTTTATTTCCCTCCACGGCTCGAACCACAGGGCGGACACGCTAAACATCAAAAATCAATTGCGTTTCTATGTGTAACGGCACGTCTGTACACGCGGCATGCGTCATTGTGTAAGTTGCTTTAAACAGTACTGAGCGGTCGGCAGAAGGTCGTCAATCTGCTGTCGCGGGGCGAGGTAATTCGAACCGGGGCGGTGCGTGGCCGTTCTGTATGATAATACTATTACTTATTCTGTGGCTCTAACATCCAATCTTCCATGCGCTTTTCCTAAAGCCTCTAAAAGTAACACAAAGCTTTACTCTTAAATATGTGATGAGTTTTGAAGGCACCTGCTTAAAATATACAAAGTTTAATGGAAATCCACGTTAAGGTATAGGTAATGGGGTGACATCGGAGTGAATACATAAATATAGGGGCAATGCAAACACGTTTACAAGGTAAAGTGAACCTTTATTGGGTTACGCCAAGGTTTGTTTTGGATTGTTTCGTTTGAGTATAGTTGAGCAACAAAGGCTGGGGATAGATGATCGCCTGTATTGAGGTGAGATGCACTTTACAAAGAACTTTTGGAAGTTGGGAGTTTAAAACAAAGCGATTTACTAAAGGTAGGATGGGGACGTTTGAAACACTTTATGTTCAATCGCCCGTAACTATTTAATTTTTACAGTTAGAAGGGTATGCGCTTGTATTATTAAAGGTTATTTATTTAGTTTTTAAATAAAATGTGTTTGAGAAGGCTATCGCCCATGGTTGCGTAATGAAAGGGAGTTAAAGAGAATGTGGAAGAGTGGTTCAATTGCCCCATAGGTGTGTTAATTGAAACACTATGTGGGGTAGTCTGTCACAAAAAAAAATACAGTAACTTGTTTTTCAACACACTTGCTCAAAACGACGTTTTTATTCCACCGATTTTTGGCTCATAATCCTAGATATTAAACACGCGTGCTCTTTCAGTGTATTATTCCACTCGTGCTTTTTCATTATATTATCCGACTGAGTTAAGAAGCTAACTGATTGCTAATAATATGCATGGAAAGGGAGCCTTCTTTAATTGGTCGGACTGGCGGGCACGGGCGCGCCCGACCGCCTGCGCAGTGCGCGGCCCGGCCGGCCCGCCCGCCGCGCCGCCCGCGGCCGGGGCGAGCGAGGGCCGGCCGGCAGTACGAGTATGACAGATGAAACACACAATACTAATTGTTTTAACTATTAAAATTTGATTAATATGGAAGTTTCTTTTTTTTCTCGCAAGTGTGTTGAAAAACGTCGTATGAAACGCGTGTGCATTGGTCATTACACACACCGGCTTTCTTATTGCGCGCTCGCTTACAGCTCGCGCGCACAATATCGCCTCGTGTGTAATGACCAACTTAGCACACTTGTATCATAATGTACTATTAATCCAAAACTCTTGAATCAAAGGCAGCATTATCTATACTGTCAACGTTGACAAACTACTTCAATAATACAAGATAAGCTACATCATGTAAACTACTAGCTGCCTATCAATCCTGCGCGCCGTACTATCAATAACGCAATTAAGCCCCCGCGACACGGTCCGACGGCGATAAAGGCGGGCCCACACGTCACGACCGCTTGCCGGTGCCTTTTGTCAGACGATTGGCGTAATGCTGATAAAATGCATAGTCATTAATTAGTTTTGGATAACATAGAGGTGTTTTTGTAGACAGGTAGTTGTTTTATGTGGTAGACACATATTATTATAGGTACTTCGCTTAAAATAGGTATGCTTTTATTATCGCGATGCGAAAACAATGAGGGCATTTACATTGAACTATTTAAACATACTTATTAATAGAAAATTAGCAAATAATTATAACAATTTTTTTATAAATAATTAACAATGAAAAACGTGTTGTTGTTGTAAATGGATACATTCAATTTTATTGTACAATACTTCCTTTTTCAATAGGTAATTACTTCCCTACAAATCCAATTCATTAAACCTTTAATAAAGCAACCCTAATAAAACACTTGAACGTGCGTTAAGGGACCCATCGACACATACCTACACAGTCATTAAATTTATCACACTGCCAGCGACCCGCTAGGCGGGTTCTCTGGTCGTAGATACAAACATTACAAACACGTAATGTGTACCAAAAATAGATATAACTCCGTAATAGATGGATACAGTCTAAGGAAAAAACGTGCCTCGAAAATCAAGAAAATTTGATTCTCGATCAGAGGGCGCTACTAGTTTTGGCCTACAGTCGTATAGATGGCGTTGACGGTTTCGTTTGTTATTTAACAATTTTAACGAATATCAGTGAAAGAACATGGGTCATAATCATCAAAATAATTAATGCAAATAAAAAAAATCATTTATCTATATTTTAATTCATTTTATCGTATTTTTACAAATCTTCAATTTTAGTTTTAAAGTGTGTCGACAGATGGCAGTGAATTTACTGGGGTTACAAAATTTACTATGACAGTACCGCTCTAGTATAAGTTACTCTATGTGTGTACTTAAATAACCTAAATACGTATGTTTTGCGTAAGACAAATAGGTAGTAATGTAGTATGTTTAACGTGGTAGACGTTAGTTATTATTCCAGAGACCGGCCCGCCGGCCGCTAACTATAACAATAAATACTAAAACAGAATAAAATAAATATTTAAGTAGGGCTCCTATACAATAAACGTGATTTTTTTGCCGTTTTTTGCGTAATGGTACGGAACCCTTAGTGCGCGAGTCCGACTCGCACTTGGCCGGTTTTTTACTATAGAGTTGGCTGCGCGGCCGCGTAACGATAGATATTTATAAATATATTAATAGGCACTGAGTAGAAGACCACGGCACGCTCGATGTCAGTAGATATTAAATCTCCCCTTGTAATCAATCAGTATCTGGCGATACCTTTAAGAGGCCGTAGTCGATTTTGGAGCAAAAATGTAAAATTGATAGATTTAGTCGTTGAAATTATACACGTTTTGTTACGTAATATCTAAATAACAAGTATTGATTTCTATTAGCACGTCTTCTCATCTTGCCTTTTAATAATGAGGTCGGGAGCGTGCGTCACCGGTAATGCATGAAGAGAAGAGGCAGTTTTTAAAAATTCATCAAAAAATCATGGTGGTAAATTATACAAATTGATGTATAAGAATAGTTTCAGCAAATGTTGTAGATTGTTTAAGTATCAAAATTACGTTGAAATTAAGTCGATTTTCAGAGAAATTGTCACTTGTTTTGAAGAAATTTCTGGAGAAATTTGATTTCGTCTAACTTTCATTTACACTACTTCAAAGTCATAATAATAAAAATGTAGAACTAACTAACTCCGCTGGCTCAGCGACTAGAAGTGAGTCTTGGCCTTCGATACGAGTTGGCGCCAACACGTCCTGTTTTGTGCGATCTCCTCCCAGTTTTCTGCTTGCAGGGCGCGTAGATCTTTCTCGACTTGGTCTCTCCAGCGGTACTTGAACGACCTGCTGAGCGTCGACCTATGTGGCGTCCAACGTAGGCCCATTTGGCGTATACATTTACCGTGTAATATACCTATAGGTATAGGACTATAGGTTAGACCCTTGCAGGTCAGTGGGCAATAAATAATATTCCCGTTTACACTCGGGAATACCCGATCGAACCCATCGACGATCTCAAAATGGCTACTTTCATTACTGGAAATTTATTTTTGTTTACAAGGTAAAATACCTTCGTGTAATTTGGACCGGTGTAAATATTTTATGCATTTTTGTTTGCGGTAAATGGTGAATGTATTTAATGCCAGGATTACACTTATAAGTTTTACTTACGTAAGTAGGGACACAGCTATACTACAGAATGAGATATGAATATCGTTATCTCATTCTAGCAAATAGCTTTGTCCCTACTTACGTAAGTAAAACTTACAAGTGTAATCCTGGCCTAATTGTACATTTATTTTTACGTTCGAGTCAGTCATATTTTAAAAATGCGTCCGATAAATAATGTGTACATTTCATGAAGAATAATTATTTTATTGTTTTAGTTTAAAGCTTCAGTTTTATTTTTTGTAGTATTAATTCCCACACTGCCTACATTTTTAATAGACATGTGTATTTCTACAAGCATAACCTTGTTTTATTTAAATACTAGCGATCCGCCCCGGCTTCGCACGGGTAGTTCAACTAATTTACACGAAACCTTTACAAATTATACATATAAACCTTCCTCTTGAATCACTCTTATCTATTTAAAAAAACGCATCAAAATCCGTTGCATAGTTTTAAAGATCTAAGCATAACAGACGGACAGACAGCGGAAAGCGACTTTGTTTTATACTATGTATAGTGATGATAAACAATACCTTATTTTACAAGAAAAAACGTATAAAAATACTTAATACAAACTTTACCACAAATCGATAATTTGTCTCTAAAGGGGCCCACTAACTATCAGTCCGCCGGACGATATCGGCCTGTCAGTTAGAACAAAAATTTGACAGTTCCGAACAACTGACAGGCCGATATCGTCCGGCGGACTGATAGTCAGTGGGCCCCTTTACCTCAATTTAAGATATGTGTCGTTTCCAAGCAAAAAGTCTCACTATTGCTTGCCATAAGAACGCTTCGACAGGTTATTCGTATAAAGATACAAGCAAATCTCGTCCTTAACTCCTTAAGCGACAAAGTGGGACCTTTGACTAAACTTCGGCACATTACCTACATATAAAGCAAATAACAGTACCTACGCTTTTTTATAAAAACCTTTGAAACGCTAATACAAATACGGATTCCTATTCAGTAGGCAGCGTAGAAATTAAACTTTGGGATCTACAGTTTATATTAATTTAGAAAAATACATATCCTAATTCCATAAATAAAGTCCTATTCTTACAAATTAATTACAACGCGCTCTACCGGGAAACCTCGAAAACATTTTCCTCTCAAGCCTCCATAGGTCCGTATCCCGGCGACCGGCAAGGAGCCCGGGCTTCCCCCGCCCACCCCCGCCCCGCACGGCCTATCGATCCGCGGGTCAACATACAACTCGTGCTAAGTGCTAACCGACCCAACCACTGCCACAACACGGAATTATCCCAAAATTAAACATATACTCGTAATCTGGCCTAATATTTAAAAAAAAACTGTTTTATCTTGCACAGAAGCACCTAGGTGAGTTTTTTGTGTTGTACCTATGAGCCATTCATGACTGGACTCATTCATTGATAACGTATACCCAAATCTCTGTGTTGTTAGTGTTTTATTTTATTATACAGCTTTCTAATGCAACTGCAGTGGATTAAAATATAAGATTCTTTGCAAGAAAATTGAGGTCAGTGCAATTTAAATGTCAATAGATAGGGGAAGAAATTAGGTCGTCTGCTCTCATTAAAGATGACAGATGCTGCGTTATTCATGTGACGGACTGTGAATAGAAATAGAATAACTATAATGAGGGGTTCTAGAATTTTCTAGATGTATTTATGTTTTTACTGCAGAATTTGCCGCAGAACGAGTGACGTAAAAGTGCAGTGCTGGCATTGGAGATTGTGACGTCATTGATAAGGGCGTATTTGGCGTCTACGTAGAACTATGTACATATCTTTATATAAAAAAAGCTCTTTATCCTGGCAGGATCGCCATCAAATATATCGTCTCGAGCAGGGGCAGAGAGTATATAGTGAAGCACCTTAAGTGTGATAGATTAAGACCGTATATTCTATAAAAACCTGCCTATATATACACGTTAGGTTGAGCTGACACAAGCAATATGCGTTTATGTTGCAGTAAACCAATATATTACTGCAAGACACTGAAAGTGGCTAATTGCCATATTACAGACATTACAGTTATATAGTTTGTCAAAGGACTGTCTCATTTCAAAGATAGACAGAGAGAATCATACATCTTTGTCTTAAGTACTAGCACCCAAAAGAAAACGATGAGTATAGTTTTTTTTGTTCTTATTGCAATTGGGTTTGACCAACTATGTTTATGTTTTACCTAGATTAGATGAACAAATTTTTAGGAATTCCTATACTAAGCTTTACGGTACTCTCATCCAACGGTTCCATATCATCTTGACCTTACACGTCCAGATCTGACTAAAGTATCTGGACGACCCAAAAAAGTAATCCTCCTGCGCAAGAAACAACTCCGTGGTCTTCCTAGCTTACGCCAGCTCCAAGCTGCGGATCCTTTAAACTACCATCAGATGAGATCCTCATCTTACTTATAGAGAGCAAACTAACATCTTGCTTATTGAGGCCATCCAATTTTACCACAATTGTTAGTCTTTGGGTCGGTTGCACCAAATCGTTTGCCACCGTTAAAGCGTTGGCTAAATTTTATTGTCTGAGAATTGTATGAGATGTTTTATAGATCTCTGCTGCGTGACGTTGATCAGTCTGTTAAATGTGGTTGGTGCAACTGGATCTTACTGTACGACCAGATCATAGTTACACCTTTTTGCCATATTAACCATCTTCTTTATATTTGACAAAGAGCTTTGCTCTTGTCCGTGGAGCAATCTCGTCCGGTCCTCTGCCAACTTAAACTTCTGGTATGACACGACCTGAACCTTTTCTTTTATTTGGTTGAAATATTTTTTACTCGGTCTTCCTCTTCTTCTCTTTCCCTCTACTTTTCCTTCTATGATGTTCTTAAAGGAACAGGTCGTGTCAGATGTCCAATTAGTAGATACTCCTCTTGTATTTTCTAGTCTTTATTATATTAAACCATAAATTCTCAAATTCCAGGTACCTGTCGCAGAAGCCGACACTCTCCACGATCACGAGCCACTCGCGTCCGACCGGGACCTTTTCATCGACGATGACGGCTCGGGGCTAGAGATCGACGAGTCCTCCGGTTCCGGCTGGGGCCCCGGACCCGGGCCCGACGACGAGGACGGCCGCGGCTCAGGTGACAGCCGGCTCACGCTGACGGATGACGAAGACTACCTCCCGAAAACCATCCCCACCACCACCACCACAGAAACGCCGATAGTACCGGAAACTGTAGCGCCAGATTATGTAGATCGTGAGTAGCGCTTGCATGTGTTTATTTTGCGTAGTTTATTGGATAAGAACTTGCTCAATCACGCTATTTAATGCTCCTTTTGGGAAAATTTCGATTGAAGTAGAATATTTCTTGCACAAAACGGACTTCGGACAGTGTTCTAAAGAAAGAATCAAAAGAAGATGAATTGAATTAATATGTAGTTATATAAATAGGTTTAGCGTGATTATGCTAGTTCTATGACTGAGAAGTGGTTTGAGTTCGGCATCCATGATTAGAAATTGTCCACCTCAATTTTAATTAACTATGCAACATTTAGTACCTTCCTGTGCATTCAAGAAGAGTGCATAGAATGGACGTGAATATAAGTAAGAAGTAATATTTTAAACGAATGATCTACAATTAAATATAATCATCAGACGTAACTATTTGGTAACTATTCAAACTACTTCTCATTTTAAGCTCAATATTTGATTTGTGACAAGGGTTAAAATTGTTTTCAGTGTAGTCCTGTCCTCTTAAGCCTAATGTCCTCTTAATTTTAACGTGATCCTTTAGTTTCAAAAAGTTATTGACAGGACTGATGCAACTAAAATAATTATGACCCCTAAGCGATTATAAATAAACAAGTAAAACAATGTTCTACTTGAAAAATAATATTACGTAAACATTTATTTTAGCCAAATGACACAACGCGATGGAAAATATTTGCATATTCCGTCTGATAAACGCAGTAACTATCAGATACACGTAGGTCCATAAATACTAACAAGCAAAGATAAGAGAGAGATGGAGAGACTCAAATTTTGAATGAAAACAATACCTACTTAATTTTTATATTGTCCTACTAACATCGACTATCTGGCAACTGACCTTGAATTAACATTATAATACAATTGGCACACAATTATCAACTATTCGCTAAACTCAGTTTCCTTCTAAACGCGCGAGACGACTGACATGCCATTAATAACGTATTAATTAAATTGTGTTTATTAATTAATTAAATGTAGAGTTTTAAGCGGACCTAGTGCGCCGGTAAGTGGAGTGCTCGCAAAATTTTATATATTTTTTCTTTGCATGAATCGATGTCATCATGCAGTTAAATTAAATTTGAATCATCCCATTCGCATGTACCGGTTATATAGCCCGAATCATCTGAACTCATCCATTAGTTTAGAGCCTGTTCATCGTGTCTTGTAATTAGATGTTTGATCTTCATTACCTTCATGTGTGCTTTCGGTGACCATCCTATCCTCTAAACTCCGAAACCTGGGATGTAAGTCTTCGTCATCCGAAATACCGTCTATTTTTCTTATCTCTTAATATAATTTTTCATTTCTTAGTCTATGATAATGTCATAAGTCATCATAGAAGTTCCACGTTTAGTTATTATAGTTATGTATAATTGGCAAATACTCGTATTAACAGTGTCAGAAGAAACAGGAAATATGTATTAAGCATAAATCCCGTAGGTATTTAACCTCCTAAAGAAAAAGGTTAATATATAATAGTTGAAAATCCTATGAATCAAAACATGACATCATTAACAACTCAAGAGTAATGACTAATATACATAATCCTCTAGGAAATATTTTAAGTGTCATCATCAACCTAATAAAAAACTGAATTGTAAATATAAGAAACGACAGAACTAAAATTATAATCTGCATACTGAGTGTGCATGCATGAGAAAGTTTAGGTATACCTACCTACTTAATCGTTGAAAATAATACCATAACACTTTCTAAATTTCTAATGGCATTAGTTAAGATAAGAAGGTTTTACAAAGTTATGTTTCGGCAAGGAGCTATGATTTCGAGACCAGCGTTTATCATTTATTAAAAAAACCATTTCTGACTTAAATTCTGACGTAAGTTGTGTACGGTTTCCAGCTCGCGTGCTCGACGAGAAGCAAGGGCCCGGCGCGGACACCCCGCGCGGCGCGGGGGAGGAGCAGCCCTCGCGCCCCGACCAGGACCCCATCAGCATCTCCAGCGAGGACACCAACCCGGGCACGGTAAGTATACCCGAAATTCTGTTACCAAAAATGTTTGCACTGGTCTTAATGATTTTCTTATCAACTTACGCACGCAAGCCCGTGCGTTATTTGTTATAAGATCGGTTCCGAAGATCTCCATATTGACCTACGTTTGTAACATGCAAAAAGGAGGTTTCCTTCATCAAGCGGTTGGTTGATGAGATTGTAAGGTGATGAGCAAGACTGGATTTTTTCGACGTAGTTATTGCTAACAAAGGATGGCCACAACGTCAAACAAGTAATGTTTACTGGCTTACTGGTAAAGTAGACATTACATTACATACAAGACAAAGCTCAACGACGTGGCTGATGATCGATCAAGTTTACACATCGAAACACATTTACATTCCGAAATATCAACAAAAACATGATTACGGAGGAAAATCACGCCATACAAAAAGCAAGATAAAATCTATTTCAATATGAATATAAACCTTGTTATTTGTCACATTCCAGGACCAGGACCCCTCGGGCACTAACGTGGGCGCCGAGTCGCGGCCGCAGGACAACGTGGTGTTCATCATGAACGCCAAGGCGGAAGACCGCGCCACCAGCTTCTTCGCGCAGCCGGGCATTCTTGCCGGTCAGTATTGTACAATTTTCATAGTAGACTAGTGACATGAGAGCAATGATCAAGACTTTGTAGGCCTTTCACCCAAGGCCAATCATCACGGCAATCTTTGAACGTGGTGTTCATAATGAACGCCAAAGCGGAGGACCGCGCCATCAGCTTCTTCGCGCAGCCGGGCATTCTTGAACGCTCTTGGGCAAACTTGGCTCTAGTATAGCTTCATGTCGCAGCTAGGCATTCTTACCGCGCAGTAGCATTTCCTTAATGGACTAATGACATGAGGACAATAGCCAGGAATGTACACAGAGCTAAGATATCGTAGCTATCAAAATTTCTATGCTTGTTTGACACTTTTGGATTATCTTTGTATTTAGACTCGTTCAAACCTTGTGTAAAATTAAATGGACTGACTTGAACAATAAGATCGTCTTTCTTGTAAACAAACCAATGATACCGATACACCAATGATCGCGGGATTGCGATGACTATCACACCAAAATGCAAACGAATAACTGACTTGGGCAAAGTAAAAAGAATCGCCGTCTACGAAACCTTACAAATGTACCTACATATGTATCTAGAACAGATTAGTTAACCCTATCCAAATAAACTAAAATTAACTAAACTAAAAATCTAAATCTGGGCCCCTGTGGCATGGTGCCGAGGATGCTGGCAGCATTTCCTCGCTGAATCGCTATGCTCAAGCGTTGGGCGAGGAAGCTGCCAGCCCTCTTATCCCCGGTCCCATCCACCAGCCGTTTCGCCGTTTCTCCTATCCCCATATCCCTAATGTAACTAAATCAGGTAATGGGTACTTGGAACTAGTGGGACTACAGTTGGCTATTTTAAGACACGCAGTAACTATGTGGTCCCCAATTGATACGCTGGGAACTTTACTTTAAAATATTTGGTTTTACTAACACGTTGTTATTTATAATTCCAGCTGTGATCGGCGGCGCTGTAGTCGGCCTCCTCTGCGCGATCCTCGTGGTGATGTTCATAGTGTATCGCATGCGCAAGAAGGACGAGGGCTCGTACGCGCTCGACGAGCCCAAGCGGAGCCCGGCCGCCGCCTCCTACGGCAAGGGACAGAACAACCGTGAGTTCTACGCGTGAGACCACACAGAACAAACCCTGCCACGTGTTTACTAGTCGACGGACCGACCCATACTGGCTCCCACTCTACAATTAATTGATGCCGCATCAAAATGGTGATGGTGAACGATGGAATCGCGCACTTATCTCACTACTCTTCTAACTTCCAACCGAGAAGTATGCTGGGAAGTAACAATGTATTCATAATACACGTGGAAGCCTTTTTAACATCACTAGAAACAGATTTCCGCGTGTATTGGCTTGGGATTTTGGATTTTACAACTTGTAAGTTGTAAATTGATATGTAACTGGACACGTATAGAAAACTTGGGAAATGTCCACCCGAGAGAAATGGTATAAGTGAGCGATTGCATCGTACTCTTATAAAACTACCTAAAAGGAATGGTAAATTCATAATGTGAGTATAAATTAATTGTGGATAGTGGGTGTAATAGCCACTTGGCCGGTCATTCCATTTTCAAATTTTGAATTCCTTCTGTTTGTAGCTCTTTTGTTAACGTGGCTAAAATTGTTCTGTAAACCAATGAAACATCAAATCGACGCTTTTTATTTGAAAAATTATGACACGATTGTACTTGAACGTATGAATCAAGTAGAAACATAGTGTAGGACGAAATTGTGAAACGATCACTGAGGCAAAATTTCAATTGTTTTCTGACTTCAAGTACTGAGACCAATGTGGTTGAGTGTTTGATATCATTCTGTAGTTGGTGAATTTGAGATCTTGTACCTCTAGAGTTGTCTGTAAAATAATGTGCCATTCGCTTCCTCTTCAACTGTATATTGCCTAACTACGCGTAGATCTACTCTACATACTATAAAAATCTCAAAAATATCTATGGATACGTCCATTGTTCGTCTATGATGTATGTGTAATATAATTGTGTAGGAAAATAGATCATATCGGTTATTATGTGTACGTTTAAATGAATTCTTATTACATATCGCTTCCATGAAATATACCATCGAAATTTTTGAAAAATATTTATTTAATATTGGCTGTAATTAAAAAATTGAGGCTTTCAAAATATTGATGTTATGTACTTTTTGGTGTTCCTTTTGTATTTAGGTTACTGTAATATTTTGGGTAAATATTCTTTTATTTTTTGCACTTTTAGCAATTGGGGTTTCGAATAATATTAATTAATGTTATATTTTAGCATAAGCAATTAAATTAAATGTATACAGTGAGTAAATGATTTTTAAAGAACTACAAGATTATTTCAACAACTTGAATATGTATCAATGTCCCATATTCAAATTTTATATTTAACTTATTAATTTTGCCAGTACATTTTTATTTTATTTTAGACGTTAATTTTGCTGACTGTATACATTTCGAGATGAATACATTTTGTCACTTAGGCTATGAACTGAGGTTTTTCAATTATACAATATAATTTCATTATTTAGTCTTTATTTGTTTTTTCTATTATCTACTTTGACATTGCCGAATATACCATCCAACTTGGTCTGATGCATTTAGTTTCAACCAAAAGCGTGAGACCTGTCAGTGACGGAAAGAGTTTTTAACAGTTAATTTGATATTATGGTTGTGCAACGAAATATATATTTTAATTCTACTAATTTGTGATTTGTCTTCAGTTATTAAACACTTGTGCCATCTTCAATAATTTATTTAAAATAGTAACGCGTTGGCTCCAAATGAATTTTAATTTATCAAATAATTAATGAGTCAATTAATTTATTTAGCGTAAATTAAAGCATGTGTTTTATGACTGTTATGCAAAAAAACTAACATAATGTTTTGTAAGGATTCAATAGATGGTCAACTATTGTGTTTAGTAAATTAAATACTTGGTATTTTATTTAAATTGATGTAACTAACTTTAACATAATGAATTTATAAATATTCGGGAAATTATAAGCACGTATTGGACATTTCATTAGGATCGTAGTGGTTGATAACCATATATTTTCTTGTTGTAAACTGCATAATTAAATACATACATAAACTTACCAGTGGAAAATTTCGTACTTTTTATTTGTAAGTATGAAATAAGGGAGAAACACAAATGCAATTACAAAGAACAGTTTTTATAAAGACTTGAGCTTATGTCCAGGAAAAAACAGTACCTATTTATGTCTATATACACATAATATGTGACGTTTTCAACCAAAAGGTACCACATTGTCGCTTGTCGATAAGGTTGATTTCAAATTGAAGCTATATTGAAATAGCGCCTTATTGACAACCGACAATAAGTACTCTTTTATATGAAAATGGCACATATATGTATAAACAGCTAATGTGCATATGTTATTATTTTTCAACAGTTTACTCCAAGAAGAGCAATTATTTGAGAAATCCCAAACATTCCTATCGGATCCATATTATACTATAAGCAGTAGCGAGCCAGTGCTCTCTTAGGCCACTTATTTGAATGCTAATATAGATACTTAAACTATATGTATCCAGTTTTTTAAATGTGCTAAAGGTGCATCCACAACGTAGTTAACTTTAGTCGTGCAACGCGCATTAGGTGACTTACCTAGTTCCTTTACTAATACAAAAGTTAACTGAGGTGTGGATGCACTTTAACACGCCATTGGCATTGTCTAATGCTACAAGAAATGAGATATGCCACAAATTAGCAAATATTACTAACTAGATACTACGAATTAAAACATGTTTAGAAAAAACCAAGTAATAATTTTACTGAAACTTGAACATCTAAATTAGTATTCACCTAAGAGACAATTAGTGTATAAGGATTTGTACATTGTAATTGTAAATTCTTTTAGACTTAAACTGAGTAATTTATACATAAATAATTATACTACAATAATTATAGTATGGCTAAAACTGAAATATTTAAATATATCTAACAGTCCTTAACTATAATAATTATTGAAAATTGAAGTAACCACATTAAGAGACATGATACAATTCTAAAAATTTAACTTAAATGATTAAATTGTGTAGACAAAATTGATGTCTCTTACATTATAATTGAAAACTGAATGGAAATGACTTTATCAATATTTCCTAAGAATGAAATTTTGATAAAATCGTAAGGTTACACGAAGTATTTTTACAGAAAAGTTATGCCACAAATACATAATCATGAAAATGCATATTTGTGCCGTTTTCAATCAATAGGTACCACATTGTCGCTTGCCAAAAGGACGCTCTGACAGGTTATTCGTATCGTGGTACCTTTTGATTGAAAACGTCACATTTAAACACCATAATTATGACAGCAAAGTCACAACCTAGGATAGTTTGTTTGAAATAATACCACAACGCTTGCCGATCATATGTACAGCCCTTTCCAAAAATTACTTTACTTAATAAATAGAGGACGAACATAATAAGTACATAAATTTGAAAACCCCGCTTATTAAGTAAAGTAGGTAATAAAATAAATATACAGGGTGGCTAAAGAATATGTGCATTCCCGTTGCCAGGGAGGTTTTGGGATTATACTGAGCAACTTTTACTATGGGATCAACCACGAAATCGCGAAAAAAAAAATTGACCGCCCCATAGAAAATGGACCCGCCAAAATGTATGATACAGCGAAATTTTTTTTCGTGTTGATCCCATAGTAAAAGTTGCTCAGTATAATTTCAAAACCTCCCTGGCAACGGGAATGCACTTATTTTTTAGCCACCGTGTATATGAATCAGTCGTATTAAATAATTAAATTGGATGCAAGAATTGCCATCTTACTGTTGATTTATGCATAGAGTTATTATTACTATAGAGAGGCCAAACAAACAATGAAATCGCCACAAAATTCATGGCGCTTACGCGTTAGGTCGCGAGATTCACGCTCCGCTTCTATGATTTGATGTCAAAACAACAACAACTTATGGCGCAAAATACTGGTTCTCTGTGCCGTAGTAATAATAGTTCAATGGATGAATGTTACAATTTTGAAATACTGGTTCTAATAGTACAGAATGATGGAAGTTTGATTCGTGAACAGTAGAAGTGTCATTGCGATTGACTTTGAGAATAATATTTGTTGTTCTCTTACGTGATTTGTTGAATGTGGACAGGAAAAGATGTAGGTACCTAATGGACAATACAGGGTGAAATTTTAATCACCATTTTTGCCACTTTGGCATTGGTCCCATAATAAAAGTTGTTCAGTATGACCTATAAAGTCACTACGCAGTATGGCTGGTGATTAAAATGTCACCCTGTATACTATGTAGTCCAACAATACGACATTACGTATGTCATACTTGAGACATTAATAATACAAAAGTCAAATTTTAGACACGCCACCTGTAAGTTAGACTAATATTAGGAGGCCTAATATCATCTAATATAGGTAATGAAAAAGCTTTAACATGGCTTTGATATTTGTATTATTAAGTATTGATTCTAATCTAACATTGCACCAACTTTGCAGCGACAAAGTGTGAAAGCGTCATATTTTGTGGCACTCCACACTCTGTAGCTTGCAAAGTCGGCGCAGTTAGCTTGAACGGACAAAAGAAAAACGTTACCTACATCTTTACTAATCTCAATACCAATAGCGACTGAAGTCATACTGCTATCTCTTTTATGCTTGTTCAGACCCAGCGTTATTGAAAGGGATGGCATTAAAACTTTAGTCGCCACTTGGTACTGCGACTATATTGCTGTTATTCTACTGTTCATATTGTGGAACACAAACAATACTATCCGCAAATCAAACTGGCGTGGCGACCGGGGGCGTACGACTTCTCATGCACGCTTACGTGGTCGTGGGAGGAGTGAGAGAGATAGTGATATGACTGCGGTCGTCGGTTTGGTTCTCATTCACGCTTACGTGGTCATGGGAGGAGTGAGAGAGATAGTGATATGACTGCGGTCGTCGGTTTGGTTTGCGTTTAGTATAAACTAACGCCTAGGATATGGTTTAGGCATAACTTATTATTGTCCACCTTGTAAATAATGCTCCTTACACTTAATATACAGGTTATTATGAACAATGCGTTGTTTTATTTTATTTCTTACCCTTTGTTAGGTATCATATTGATTCATTGTAGAATAACTAAAACTACTATCAAAGAAGATATATGTGGTATTTTCTATAAAAAGGGACCTTATTGTCGATGGCGCTTACGCCATTATAAACGATGCTCCGATATATAGGTAAATACAATGCCGCGCGACGCTGTGCAGCGTAAGCGCCATCGACAATAAGGTCCCTTTTCATAGAAAATATCCCATATAGGATTATATATAGCTCCATGCCGTAATCGGCAGTAGTAGGGATTCGTGCGTTCTGGCTCAAACTTGGGGGGGTCAAACAGCCCTGGTTTTGGTTGATTACCTTTTTTTTAGCAGCCACACTATCTACCTCAGGTGTTACTTGGTGTCAGCAAGTGGGCGGGGTGTTGGCTCAAGATGGTGCTCTCCTATTGGTCGTTGAGTTCATTAATGATTCTCATTAGCTAATTACATCCATTAATTAGGCCACACCCCCCTAGTTGAAGTTATAAAGTGGGCAGGGATCTTGGTTCTCAATGGTGCACTCCTATTGGTCGTTGCTATGATGATGCTCATTCCTAATTACATTCGTTAATTATCTCACATCGTATCACAAAGTGAGTAGGGTGTTGATCTTAGATAGCGTATTGAGACTCATATACAGGGTGGCAATTAGAATTCTTCAAATACCTAGTTTTATTAAATATTTACGTTCAAGGGGGATACGATTCAAACCTAACCTAACCTGTCTCTAATACCATCGCAGTTCGAATCAAACCTAACCTAATTTTTATTATATTTAGAATTCTTCAAATACCTAGTTTTATTAAATATTTACGTTCAAGGGGGATACGATTCAAACCTAACCTAACCTGTCTCTAATACCATCGCAGTTCGAATCAAACCTAACCTAATTTTTATTATATTTAGAATTCTTCAAATACATAGTTTTATTAAATATTTACGTTCAAGGGGGATACGGTTCAAACCTAACCTAACCTGTCTCTAATACCATCGCAGTTCGAATCAAACCTAACCTATTTTATTTTTATTTTTTGAGTATCTAGGTTTAATCAATATTCACGTTCGTTACAAAGATCAATGTTGAAATCTCTAATTCACACAATGGAATTTTAATGTTACTTTAATGTATGTACAATCTACTTAGTAATTGGGTTTATCATAATTGCTAATACCACGTATTTTGAAGCAAAACAAGATATCAATGATCAAACAAGACTCTGTATTGAAACAAGATTTTTAATGATCAAGAGTTGTATATAAAGGCCCGAGGCGAATTCTTTTTCATACTACTATCGATTGACTGTCCACGCTGCTGTACTCCTACATCACAGAAGGCATCAATATGTCGGTAAGTCCTCAATTATTTTCACTTATTATTAACTACAAATGTTTTTCTAATGCTAAGAATTTAAAAACTGTGTAATCATGAAATTATGTAAATTTATAACTGTGTAAAATCGTGTCAATTAGTAACTCATGTTTTTTGATGCAGAACTCCACCTCAAATGTCTTCGATGATCAAGACTATACATTTAAGCAGTACTATTATCCAGTGTCAGATGCAGAGGACAGTCTAACTTGTGTACCAGGCGAGCCGGTGAAGCGAAAATTAAACACGTCCAATATCGATGGATTCTTTGATCAGCCAAAGTTAAAGAAGAAGAAATATGCATCATCCACAGTCGGAAAAGGCTGCAAAGGGGGTATACAATACCTATCTACTAACAAAGACGATGGCGCGAATTCAACACATCTAATAAAAATAGAAATTTATGATCTCAAAAAGCTATCCAAAGTTGATGCAAGCCAACACTGGAAGTTTGCGGAGGTGCGTGCAAAGTATTACGTCAACGAGTCAAATAAGCATTACAGCAAAACCAAAGAGTTATTGTTTGGAATAACCAAAGATATTTCTGACACGGAAGAGTGTAGAAGATATCAATTCAATGTTAATGAATAATCATAAAATGCTGTAATTTGTAAATTATTTATGCTTCATTGTTAAACCCTAACGAGAAAGCCTAATTAATAATTATCTATATAAGACTTATTAGAGTACAAACTAGTTAACTAATCATTTTTCGAAATTAGGTAATGATTGATATCTCATTAGCTAAATATTACACACTTTCAAGTTTGTGTATATAACATCTCATAAAAACTTAATGCATATCATTTATATTTGAGTCATCACAGTGCACTCAATGGTTATACAATTTACGTTTCGATCATGGATGAAATATCTGAAGAGGATGTTAAAAGTACATTTTTCGAGGATGAAGACAGCATGGATTGCAAGATGGTTAATATGTGCCTTGAAGTGGAAGACGTTGAATTTATAAAAGATATATCGCAACGATTCTGGACATTATGTGACTTTGAAGGAAACGATGATCAAATCGAAAATGATGTCTCTAAAACTAGGTAAGCATTAGCAATCTTATACTTATCTTTACTAAGTTTTTGTGAAACGTTTATTTCGATTTTTTTATTAATGTGTCTTTTTTGTACTAGTGTTATTCACCAATCTGGAGGGGGGATAAAAAGGAAAGCAGCGGACATTGCGCAAGCAGGACCTTCTAGTGTAGTTCACGTTTCGGAGAATGATGAAGAAAAGAAATTATGCGAGGCGTGTAATATTTGGGTAAGACTGCGATATTTTTCAAATCATTTGAAAAGTAATATTCACAAGAACACAGTCATCGAAAACAACACCCATGAATTAAGCAATGTTAGTTTAATCAACTCTGCATTTGGATGTCGAATCCGCACTTACAGAATAGGATCAGATAATCAAGAAATTGAATTTGAAACCCCCGAATTATTTTTTGATGTGATACAGAATAAAATTCACACTTTAATCAAAGAATGTTTAGATGAGCTAACCGTGATTAATGTTAATTTTATAGTTCATGCTGAGTTTGTGCAGGAAACCAAAGACTTAAAAAACGTGTTTGATTTTCAAAGTTTTAATTATAACTTTTGCATGGGGGATGATTATGAACCGCTTATTCAAAAAGTAAGAGATGTTTTGTGTACGCGCATGAGTGAATTCGAGAAAAAAGATAGTGGTTGGTCTTTGAAAAAGATTTTATTTGTGGACATGAATGTCAACAAATTTAATCCTTTCAAAGGATCATCTTATTTGGATTTGCCAAAAGACATAAAAAGTAAAAAGGCAGTGATAAATGTGCAAAATAACGATCACCAATGTCTTAAATGGGCTTTGTTGTCCGGGTTATTTCCTGTTGCAAAAAACGCAAACAGAACTAAATCATATTTGCAGCATCAAAATAAGTTAAATTTTAGTGGTATAAGTTTCCCTGTAAAAATGAGTGATATCAAAAAGGTTGAAAAATTAAATGATATAAGTATTAACGTATTTGGATTAGAATATAATATCATTAGCAAAACAAACAGCATAGTGGGACCCTTGCATTTTACCAAATCAAGAAAAGATAGACACATTAATCTCTTGTATTTGAGCAATGGTAATACCGGTCATTACTGTTACATTAAAAACTTATCGCGGTTAGTAAATAAGCAGATAACTGCTCGCCATGATGCAATTTATATTTGTGATGGTTGTCTTTTATATTTTACATCCGAAGAAAAGTTGAAAAACCATCAGAAACATGATTGTGCTCATGTAGTAACTGAGCTCCCGAGTATTGAAAAAACAAACAAAAAAAATTGGTTTGAGGAAATGAAGCCAAACAATAAAATCGTATTTGATACATTCATACGGAAACACAAGTTACCATTTGTAATTTATGCAGACTTCGAATCCTTTTTGAAACCCATATCAGACTCGGACTCAAATCTGGATCCAACAAAATCATTTACACGTAACGTTCATGAGCATGAAGTTTACAGCTACGGTTATTATGTAAAATGTTCATATGATGATAACCTTTCAAAATATCGTACTTATACTGGACCTGATTGTGCTAAGCATTTCATGGAAAGTGTGAGCAAGGATGTTGCACAAATCCAACGTAAGATTTGTTTTCAAAAAGCTCCAGTCCCCTTAACTACAGCAAATGAAGAAACAATTAGTAGGACAACACATTGTTTCATTTGTAATAATGAGTTACTATCTGACTACGTTGAACATTATGAATGGAGTACGGGTCAATTTGAAGGATTGGCACATTGTTTTTGCAGTTCCAAATACAAAACCCCTCGATTTGTACCTATATTCTTACATAATTTAAGCAACTATGACGCTCATTTTATTGTACACGCACTAAATTTTGATAAAGGAGATGATGAAGGAGAGATTTCAATTATTCCTCAAAATAAAGAAAAATATATATCGTTTTCAAAAAAACTACGTATATCTGGACAAGAAATCGTTTTACGCTTTTTAGATTCCTTCAAATTTATGTCTGAAAGCTTGGAAAAACTATCTCAAAATCTAAAACTAAACCAATTCAAAGAGTTACAAAAGCAATTCCCCCACCAACATGACTTTAAAAGGCTAATTAGGAAAGGGGTTTTTCCGTATGAAATGATCAAATCCTATGACTCATTAAATGCAACATCGCTCCCAACTAAATCAGAATTTTACAATTATTTATGTGATAGCCCCATTTCTGATGCGGACTATGCTCATGCTCAAGATGTTTGGAGTCATTTTAAATGCAATACAATGTTGGATTATTCTAACTTATATCTGAAAACCGATGTAATGTTACTGACAGATATTTTTGAAAATTTTCGAAAACTTTGTTTAGAAACATATGACCTGGATCCATCACATTATTATACAGTACCTGGTCTAAGTTGGGATGCAATGCTTAAGTATACTAATATTGAACTGGAATTACTAACTGACTTTGAAAAAGTAGCTTTCATTAAATCGGGTATTAGAGGGGGAGTATCACAGTGTAGTAATCGGTACGCCAAAGCCAACAACGAGTACTTAAAAGAAGAATTTAAACCAAATGAGCCTAAATCTTACATTGCATATTTTGATGCGAATAATTTATACGGGTGGGCTATGTCTCAATACTTACCTATTGGGGAGTTTGAGTGGATAAACGAAAATATTGACTTTAATATATCGGATACAAGTGATTACGGTTACATACTTGAAGTTGACCTTGACTATCCCGATAACTTACATGACTCTCACTCTGATTTTCCGTTGTGTCCAGAAAATGTTATCATCGGTAATTGTAAAGAACGAAAGTTAGTCCCAAATTTAAATAAAAAAACAAAGTACATTATTCATTACAGAAATCTAAAACAGTGTATAAATTTAGGTTTAAAAATAACGAAAATTCATAGAGTTTTAAAATTTAAACAAAGCCCTTGGCTAAAAAAATATATTGATCTAAATACTCTCCATCGTACACGAGCAAAATCGGATTTTGAGAAGGATTTCTATAAGCTGATGAATAATGCTGTGTTTGGTAAAACGATGGAGAATATTGAGAAAAGGGTTAATGTTAAATTGATTACACACTGGGAAAATAAAGGTAAAGTGCAAGGTGCCCAATCGTTAACCGCAAGACCTGAATTACACAGCGTGTGTATTTTTTCTGAAAATTTAATTGCTGTTCAATTACATAAAACTAGGTTATGTTATAATAAACCAATTTATTTAGGCTTTTGTATTTTAGACATATCTAAAACATTGATGTATGACTTTCACTACAACTATATGAAAAGTAAATTTGAAAATAATGTTAAATTACTATATACAGACACAGACAGTTTGATCTATCAATACTTTACTGATGATTTCTATTTAGACATAAAACCAGATTTACCTCAATTTTTTGATACCTCAGAGTATGAAGATGGTAATGTGTTCGGTTTCCCACAGTTAAACAAAAAGAAACTCGGATTTTTCAAGGATGAAATGAAAGGAAAAATATTGAAGGAGTTTGTTGGATTAAGATCGAAAATGTATGCTATAAGTGTTGATGCTGCAGAAGATAAAGATAAATTTAAAGCAAAGGCAAAGGGTGTGAACAAAGCTGTAACAAAAAAAATGAAAATGGACGATTATAAAACTTGTCTATTTGACGGGGTGAAAAAATATTCAAAAATGTATAGATTTAGATCAATTAAACATGTAATTTTTACACAGAATATCAATAAAATCAGTCTCTCGCATGATGATAGTAAACGTTACATTATACCGAATTCCACTGATACTTTGGCATGGGGTCATTATAGCTTAAAAAAATAGAATACTAAATAATTGTATGATAAATAAAATAAAATCATGTGTTTAGCTACTAATATTTGTAAACTATGTATACAATAAAAATGTGTTTTTTTCTGTACAGTTCATTAATATAAATAAACTAATTTTAACTATGCAGGTTTTAATCTACATTTGTATATAAATATTATTCGATGTAAGTATGTGATAAATGTTAGAATATTTTATAAGTACCAATGTTTTCATGGTATATTTTGTAAATAGAATAATGGTTTTATGTAGTTATAATAAGAAATATATTTTATTTTTAATGTATAATTCTGTTGTTTTGATTTAAATACATTTATTTCTCCACTATCTTCCTCGATTAGAAGACGTGTTACTTGCCGATAATAAAAATAATGATTCATTTTGTTCATCCATTTACAGCAATTGTTGCTGGCCCCAGTAGTTGTGGGAAATCACATTTTGTAACAAGTTTTCTAAATAATGTCAATGCAGTTTGTAATCAATCATTCCAAAAAATTGTGTGGTGCTATGATGAAATGCAACCATTATACAATTTAAAGAATGTGTATTATAACCAAGGTATCCCGGACTTGAGCATGTTCGATGGTAAACAAGCACAACTGCTAATTATAGATGATTTAATGAGAGAATCCGATGGACGGATAGTTGATATTTTTACTAAAGGGAGTCATCATCGAAATCTAAGTGTTTTTTACATAACACAGAACCTATTTCATCAGGGAAAAGGACAACGTGATATATCATTAAACGCTAACTACATTATTTACTTTAAGAATCCGAGAGACAAAACTCAAATAAGATATTTGGCAAGACAAGTTTATCCAGAAAACTCGCATTTTATTGAAGAATCTTATAAAGATGCAACTAAAGATGCTCACGGTTACTTAATGATTGATCTTAAACAAACAACTGATGATAAATATCGATTTAAAACGAATATATTACCTATCACATCATACTGTACAGTCTATGTTCCAAAAAGAGGCTTTAAATAGGACTTACACGAATAGTTTTAGTCATTCTATAAATATGCATAGGAGAGTTATAACACACCAACATTTACTCAAAGCACTTCATACTTTAAAACCAAAATATCGAAAAATTATATTAAAAGCCTGTAGTGATGAAGAAATAAATGTTATTTGTGAATGTATTTATAACATTTTAAAAGGTAAAATATCCCTTCCTGAAAAAGAAAGGGAACACTTGAGTAAATACAAAAACATTTTACGAAAACTAATATCAAAGGGTAAAAATAAAATACGTAAAAATATAATTGTACAAAAAGGTGGGGCATTCCTACCTATAATTTTAGGAGCAGTTATTAATGGTCTGCTAAGTTCACTAATTAAATAAATATGCAGCATGCAAAAAAAATGATACTCGTTGAACCAGAGTTAATTGATAGACTTAAATCAAACAATGGAAATAACTCAAAAAATGCTGCGTCAAGATTAGATGATGAAATGCAAAACATTATAAGCAGTAATTTGAATGATCGTGAAAAATGGGCATTATATTCTCAAGCTTTACAAAGATATCTGCATGCTACTGAAGAAAATAGGAGACCACTCAAATTATCTATATTAACTGATACTGAAGATGAATCATCAATATCAAATAAGACCGAAGTATCATATAAAGAAGAAAAAAATGAAGATCCTACTACAGTTTTGAAACCTCCTTCGTCAGATATAGATGAAACTCCTCAAAAGTTAAACACATATAAAACGCAATATACACCATCTTACATGGTTAAATTAATTCCTAAGACTTATAAAAAAAGAGGTGAAGCATTGATTGATTTTATTATAAAAAGTAAGCCTAAAATTTGGTGGAAAGAGGGGGGAGAAGTGGTTATCAATAATGAAGTTATACCAGATAGTAACATATTTGATCTTATAAGTGATACGGTAAGACCGCTTAAGCGCAACAACAACAAACCATTAGGTTGGGAAAAATTTGCTTCTACGTTGAAAGAATTAAATATTCCCTTAACCTTTATTGGTAACCCCAGCTCTTTAGATTATTTTAATCAACTATCAATGCATGAAGCAGCAGACAACCATAAGAAGGACGAATTCAACACTTCAACGCCGATTAGATCTAAGGCTATATCTAAAAAAACATTGGATTGGGAAAGATGGAACCCATACTAGATATATCTAGAATATACTATGACGTTTCTCATCCAGCTGGTTTTAGTAGCATTAACAAATTAACAGAAGCTATGCGAGGAAAGATGAAGCGAACTGATGTTAAAAATTGGTTGCAGTCTCAAGAAACTTACACTCTTCACAAACCTCTGCAAAAACGGTTTCAAAGAAATAAATACATCCTGTCTAATTTTAATGAACTTTGGCAAGTTGATTTAAGTGATATGCGTAGTTATAGTAAATATAATGATGGATACAAGTATATTCTGTGTGTTATTGATGTATTTAGTAAATATGCCTTTGCAAGAGCGATGAAAGATAAAAAACCCGAGACAGTAAAAACCTGTTTTGATAGCATATTCACAGAAGCTAAAGCTACTCCAAGACATATTCAGTCGGACAAAGGTACTGAGTTTGTTTCAAAAGTTACGAAGGAATATTTTAAGACTAAAAATATTAATTATTACACAACAAATAACCCTGATATTAAGGCTAGCATTGTAGAGAGATTTCAAAGAACTTTAAAGATGAAAATGTGGCGTTATTTTACTTATAAAAATACTTACAGATATATTGACATCTTACAAGATTTGTTGCTATCGTACAATCATAGTTTTCATTCAAGTATTAAAATGTGCCCAACTGAAGTCAATAATGATAATATTATGACAGTTTGGCGGAATTTATATGGAAAAAAAGAAAACAAAGTCCATGTTACTGAATACCCTTTGCTGCAAGTTGGGGATCATGTTAGAATAACTAGACATAAACATATCTTTCAAAAAGGCTATGAAACTAACTGGAGTGATGAAATATTTGTGATTGATAATATTATAAGAAGATCTCCCTGGATTGTTTATACTTTAAAAGACTTAGAGAATGAACCAGTTACAGGTACATTTTATTCAAAGGAGCTGCAAAAAGTATTTTATGACCCCACCACCATGCACAAAATAGATAAAATAATACAATACCGTCGCATTGGTGGCAGAAAGGAAGTGTTAGTCAAGTGGAAAGGTTATCCCAACAAATTTAATAGTTGGATCCCCGCATCAGATATTGAAAGAATATGACTGATGATAGTTTTTATTTAACACTGTTGAGCAATAGTTCAATTTCCTACTATCCAGAAAACACTACTGCAAATTTTTTAACTAAATTACCAAAAACTATCAAGTTGGAGGGGGAATGGTCTGTTGGATTAGTAGAGTTTCATTATCCATGTACAATGTTTAACGTTCAAGAACATGAAAATGTTCTTTATATAAAAAAGAAAGCGCTCTTGCAAAATAGTGACGATACGAATCAAAACGCAGGAAGTGATATAATTGTAGAATATAAATCTCACATACCAGCTACAACATATGATAATGTTAACAACTTTTTAAAAGCTTTTAATGAGAATCCCTTGTTGAAAAATCAAATAAAAATAAGATATGATGAAATATCGAAACTTGTAACAGCTACTCGTACTAATACAGATTTATTATCCTTAATTATCTCACCGCAATTAAGCCTTCAATTAGGGTTTGAACCAGGAACAAATATAGTATCAAAGCCCGTTGGTAAATATCCTATCAACTTATACTTAGGATTACCATCACAGATTTTCATTTATTCGGATATTATTCAACCACAGATAGTGGGGGATGTTATGTCATCTTTATTACGCATCATACCACTTGATCCAACTAAGTACACTTATGGAGCTTACAAAATGCATGCATTTTCACCAGCTCACTACTTATCGGTAATGCGCAGAGAGTTTGATACTATAGAAATAGATATAAGAACAAGCATTGGCAATCGAGTACCATTCCAGTTTGGTACATCCTGTGTGAAACTACACTTTAAGCGTATAAAATGAATCAAAGAAACGTAAATGGTATTTGTCCATATCAACATTATTACTCACATCAGGCCGGGTCTGGCGTTGGGATTGTATATAAAGGTGTCTCTCATCAGCGTGGACATGGAATCGGAAGTTTTTTGGGGGGATTATTTAGATCCGTTTTACCTTTATTGTCAAGTGGATTTCGAACTGTAGGTAAAGAAGCATTAAATGCTGGTATTGGATTACTCTCTGATATGATGAACTCTCATCCTTTGGAAGACTCATTAAAATCACGTTTTAAAGATGCCAGTTCTAATTTGAAAAGGAAGGCCGATGAAAAGATTGATTCTCTAATGAGTGGTTCAGGGTATAAAAGAATAAGGAAAGCAAGGCAATCGGTCATTACACGTAAAGCACTACAAGGAAGACGATCTCTTAAATCATCAAAAACTAGATTTGAGGATATTTTTTCGTCTTAAAAATGGCATTTATACATAATCATTCATGTGAATGTGCTAAGTCCGAATTGGACTTGTTTGCTCTACCATCAACACAAACAAGCATCGAAAGTGGCCAATGGATTCATTACAAACCGATTTCGTCATTGAGTGATGATGGACCTATTGAGTTCCAAGTACCTGGTACGGGGGATGATTATATCGACTTATCTCATACTATGCTCTATATAAAAGCTAAAATAGTAAGCCCCGATTCAAATTCAATTAAAACAACAACTCAAATGGCACCTGTTAATAATTGGTTACACTCACTCTTCAATCAGTTAGATGTGTATTTAAATCAAAAACTTGTGTCTCCACCAAATAACACTTATGCATATCGTGCATATATAGAAACATTACTTAATTACGGACCTGCAGCTAAAAACTCTCATCTTACATGTGGACTGTGGTATCAAGACACTCCTCACAAAATGGATGCTACAGATAGTACAAATAAGGGGTTTTCTAAAAGACAAGAGTTAGTTAAAGTAAATGAAGCTATTGACATGGTTGGTCATTTACATGGTGACATATTTAATCAAGACAAATTTTTAATTAATGGTGTAGAAACACGTATTAAGTTAGTGCGAAGTAAGGAAGTGTTTAATCTCATGTGTAACAGCGAGGATGAAAAATTTAAAGTATCAATTTTAGACGCGAGCCTGATTATTCGAAAGGCTCGTATCAATCCGTCTGTATTACTAGCACATCAAAAAGTTTTAGCCTCAACTACTGCTAAATATCCTATCACTAGAGCAGAAGTTAAAGTTTTAACGATCCCAACTGGAATTCAGGGTAAAACGTTAGATAACATATTCCTAGGGCAAGTACCTAAAAGATGTATTATAGGGTTTGTAAAAAATTCGGCATTTAATGGTAGTTTCAAACAAAATCCATTTAATTTCGATAATAATGGAATAAACCTATTTAGTTTATATGTTGATGGCCAACAAGTACCATCAAAGACATTACAACCCTCATTTAAAGAAGGTTTATTTACATCAACTTATCATACATTGTTTTCGGGGACGGGTATTCACTTTTTCAATGAAGGTAATTCAATAGGTAGACAGGACTATGGAGGAGGCTACTGTTTACTAGCTTTTGACTTAACTCCAGATCTTTCAGCCAGCTCAAGCTCACACTGGAATTTAGTCAGACATGGTAGTGTGAGGCTAGAAGTTCGTTTTGATACAGCATTAACAACCACAATTAATTGTATAATTTATGCTGAGTTTGATAATGTTATAGAAATAAATAAAAACCGGGACGTAAGTGTTGATTACAACAGTTAATGACTTAATATATAAAAGAGACAATGATTCATTTCATCATATATGTAACATAACTCAAGATGGATACACAAGAAATTAAACACTATATGAGTAAAATTAATAAAGCCTTGGAATCGAATGTATTTGCAGCTAACAGGAGCGGTATTCGACATGCGTTAAGTGACGTCTCGTGTTGAACTTCAGTTGAACGGAAGAAATCGTGTGTTGTCGAATAGGTAAATTCGCTGACAGCAAATGAACATTTCCACACTAGAGGTGGGGCGTTTTACTGGAATAGATTTTGGAACAGGTATTTCTTAATGGACGATCTTTAGTTTTGTCGAGTATTTAAAAGCACGGACTTTAATTGTTGAAATATAACAAATATGAAATTTCCAACACCTCGTACAGCCATTCTTACCTTTACTTTAAGTAAAATATTTTTTTGTTAACTGACAGTCTGTCAGTGTGTCTGTTGGAACAAAAAATAATGGAGGTAATTTTTACGTTGTTAATATGTCAGTTGATTAATGGACTTGACTCAAAACGTCACGATACGTCAGATCCCTACTAATAAAAAGTCGATATTTGCATAAATAACCCTTATTTGTAAGACGCTTAAGCACGGGAAGCACGTAAATTGCCTATTGGGGGTCGTACTCGTAAAACTGGTATTTTTATAGAAACGTACTTTTGGTACGCACTTTGCCTACGTGTCCCGGCTCTAGTCAGGATTCTAGTTGTCAAATGCATGAAATGATCTCAAAAGTAGACTTTTTTGTCGATGGGTATGGCCGCCATATATAGATTTATCACATTCAAAAGGGGATTCTACGGCATAGAGTAAACTGCAATTTTATTTTTCCATACTATTTTGATTCCTCTACTGGACGCAAGATGGAGTTATAGTCAACTTTCGATCATGGCGTCATAAAAATAAACCGCAAGAACATGACATGCAGTTGCGTGGGTGTAGATCTATCATGAAAACGAACATGTGACAATAATCTATGATTTAAAAAAATACTTGACAACTAACATAAAGTAATACATATACTACGAAATGTCAAAAAGAAAACAGATTTATTATTATAAATATACAAATTATATAGGTATAAATTTTGATTTTTAAACCAATGTTTGTGGGTCCTAACCCCGGCTCGGTTCTTGTAACTTGTGTGCAAAATACCAATTGCTTTTCGGTTAAGTAAAATATCATGAGGAAGACGGACCAATCACAATCAGGTATATTTTCCCCTCTGGGTTAGATGGCAGTGAGACAGGGCGAGATAGTGAAGAATGCGGCAAAATAAGCATTTATTGTGTTGTTAGTAGTTAGTAGACTAGTTTTTTTTCTAAAAAATAAAAACTGACGCAACAGCAAGCTCATAGCTATGAGCCGGAGTCTGTTAGGTGCAGGCTTAAGGGCTAATCCCGTGTGAAGCGGAGCGTCGGCTACATAACTGCTGGTTGCATCTGCGTACCAACCTCTTCCAACTCATGTTTACCTCAGCTCCTTTGATTAATAAATTAAGGTAAAATTCTTAAGAACACTTGCCTGTGCTATACTCTAAATTGGACGCTATGACTAATTAGTTTTTATGCAACGTGACGTGGGGTTTTTAATGTTGAATTTTCAATGGCATATAAGACAGCCGGTCGTATATTGACTCAGAAATTTATATTTTCTCAGTTTGAATGAACAGCAAACTGGAGACTGAGATTTTATTATTATAGGACATTCTTACACAGATTGGATTGACTGAGTCCCACGGTAAGCCCAAGTATGCTTGCATTATGGGTACTCAGACAACGATATATATATATATATAATATGTATACAAATACTTAAATACATAGAAAACACCCATTACTCAGGAACAAATATCAAATATGCTCACCACACAAATATTAAATGCCCTTACCGGGATTCGAACCCAGGACCATCGGCTTCACAGGCAGGGTCACTACCCACTAGGCCAGACCGGTCCTCGTTATTAATTTTAAACTTATTATTTTAGGTGTTCTTAAGAAAAACAGTCTTAACAGACATTGACGGAAAATTGGGATAACCCTAATACCAGGTGCGTCGGACTACGCAAAATGGAGGATTCCATACCTACTTCTTCTACCATGTAGGTATATCCATATGACAAACAAAGCAACAAAAAAGCCAAACAAAAATACCGTATCTTCGCAGTACTACACTTCAGTCCTTTTTATTAGAAAAGTAATATGTTTAGGTAGCTATACCGGCTATAGCTATACCGGCTATACCTATACCTATATGCAAGTAATTTTGTTCTGTGAAACTTATTAGTAGATTGTGTCACAAGGGAGCAAAATGACATATTTATGGCGAGGGCGTACAATTGAATCCTAAACGAAGCGAAGGATTCTATTATAGAATCCTGAGCGTAGTGAGGGATTCAAGTGTGTTACGCCCAAGATGGAAATAATTTTGCTGCCATGTGACACATATTGCTTTTCACATCACCTATGAGGTAAATATATCCTTATTTTATTACTCTAGTGTATTTAACCTACTCGTATTGAGTCGTATTTTGCCACCTAGTAGCCTCGAATTGGTTGTTATATGTGGCTTTCCATAAAAGAAGGGTCCTCATTATGCTTCAAGTGCTATAAGGACGTTTTCATCTGAAATTCCAATATAAATTGGAAATAGGGGATATTATATTACGGCAATGTTCTGGCACCAGAGTGCAAAACTAGCCTTTTTAGTAAACCATAGAGTAACTTATACATGTATACTACACCTGTAACAGGTTTTTGATAAGTTTTCAGAGATCTTATCTTATAATTTCGGGGGTCCTTGCGGATACACTTCGACCCATAGGGATCTTTTGTGCAGTTACCCCCTAGGAAAGATCCGTCCGCTACTCAAGAGCTTTCCTCACCATCTCCATATGCCGGATGATGGACCTTATGGGTAGCGTTTTGAATTCCTTTGGTTCTAGATAGCCTGTTCCAAAGTCCTTCATTCTTTGTCTGGCGAGGGCGTGACATTCACACATAAGTGGTGTTCTATTGTCTCTTCCTCCTCGCCACACATACGACAATCGGTGTTGTCAGCATGCCCCATCTTGGCCAGGATTCCCTTGACCCCGTAATGGCCAGTAAACACCCCCGTTATTATTTGGAGTTGCAGTTTGCTAAGTTTCCAAAGCTTTTTGCTCCAACCACAGTCTACCCCTTGTATAAAGAGCTTTGAGTGCTTTAGACCCGTCAGACTGTCCCATTCTTCCTGGTGTTTGGTCTTAGTAAGGTCTTTGATAGCCGTTGTGATGGTTCCCTGTGAGAGCCCCACGAATGGTTGGACCTATAAGGTTGTTTGCAGATCCGGCTCTGGCAAGTTCATCTGCATTTTCATTGCCTATGAATCCCTCGTGCCCTGGGATCCATACCAGTTGCACTTTGTTTTGCCTTCCAAGCTTCTTCAGAGCTTGGATGCCATTGTATACCAGTCTAGAGTCCACTCTGGGCGCCTTAAGCGCTTTGAGTGCAGCTTGACTGTCGCTGAGTATATAGATATTCTTCCCTTGGGTTTGTCTAACTATATTCTCATGGACACAGGCAATTATAGCGTATGTCTCGGCTTGGAAGACAGTGGCGTAATTGCCCATGCTTATGCTACTACTAAAGTCATTTGCATAAATGCCTGCCCCAGTACCAGAAGTTTTCAGAGATAATAAAATATGACATTGATGCATCAAGGCGGTTTGTTTACAAAGGACCTACCGGGAAACGCGAATCAGAAATTTCGCTATCTGCCTCTTTATCGCTCTATTATGCAAGAGTGACAGAGATTGTCAGAGATGTTAGATAACGAAATTTCGATTTTCTTATTTCGCGATAGACCCTCAGATTGTGATAGTGGCGCCCCCTTCGCAGAATTTCGCGTAATATTTCCTATTAGAAAGCCACATTTTTACGAGCTTTTATTTAGTTTTACCTAGCTGTCTCGTCTGTCTGTTCCAATCAAATCTTGCAAGTTAAATTTGGCCCACTTCTCGGGTGTTCAATAAAGCTGAAAATTTGCATACAATACAATATTATTATGGTACCATCGAGCTGATCTGATGATAGAGACAGGAGGTGGTCATTGGTGGCCAAATTTTATTATTTTTAGGATATTTGTTTATTTTTATTTGTACTTTTGACATGAAATCATTATTTATATGAATAACAATATTGTGACATCTTTTTAATTCTAGTCAATTTTATTTTATTTAAAATTTTACTTAAGTATTTTAATAATATATTCATTATTCTAAGAACAAATTAAAATACTTTCTTGTGCAAATATTTTAATTTGTGTATTTTTTTTTACAAGTAGTCACACTACTATTTAAACTATAAACGAAATAAATATCATATTCTTGGAAATTTCGACCCATGCCACCGAGCCCGGGTGGCCGAGCGGTTGAGGCGTCTGTCGCGTAAACGGAGGACGCTGGTTTGATTCTAGCCCCGGGCACTGGAGGCTTTGGTCATTTTTTCCTTTGAATATGATATTTATTTCGTTTAAATTCATTATTTTAATTTTAATTAATTTAAATTTTATTACAAATCTTGTCCAAAGTATTGTGTCGATTATTTATTATAATGATATAATGATACTAACAATGTCTTATGGAATTTTTAAATTTCTGAAATAAAAATATTTTATTTATTGGAACTTTGTGATAAAACAACGCAAACTAATTGTGTTTGAAAAAATTTAAAGTAAAATACAGGCAGCGATAAAAGCTTGTACCAAAAATGAAAATTTTGGCAATCGAAATCGACACGAGTTCCTACTTTTCGCTCTTGTATCGTAATGTATTATTATTACAGTACATATGGTGCTACTTTTTCGCACTAGTGTGTAAAAGAGCACTTTTCGTGCATATGTCAAAAGTTTAAAGAGCCATACTGTATATACTGTAAAACATTGTACGATACACGTGCGAATAGGTAATTCGCAACTCGTGTCGAATTAAAACACTCCCTGCGGTCGTGTTTTAATTTATCGCCACTCGTTTCGAATTTCCTCTTTTCCGCACTTGTATCGTAAATAACTATTACAGTACATATGGTGCTACTTTACCGCCCTAGTGCGGTAACTAGCACTATACGTGCGTATGTCGAAAATTTAAAGGGCCATAATTATGTCCTGTAAAACGTTGTACAATACACGTAATACAATACAATAATTAGGCGAGTATAGTCGACGCCAACCTTAAAAAAGCAAAGGGGATTTTCCACAGAGCATGATGAACTAAACTTGAAGTCGGCAGTCTACGTAGACGTTAAAGTCAAACCAACCAAAATTTGCAGCTGTCATTCAATTAAAATTTATATATGGCAATGTTTTAGCAGTCACTATATGGCATGTGTATTGTCAGAATCGTATTATGTATTTGTTGGATTATTTGTGTTTTGTGATAAATGGGGAAACCATGGTAAAACCCTATAAAAGCGGCGTGCGGGAGCTACTTTTCCACATGATAAACAATTTTACAATAATAAAAAATCAGCACGAGGTTATTCAAGCTTAAAAAAGGCAATGTTTACAATATTTGGAGTTGATTACGGGTAAGTGGAATGAAACATCTTAATACTTGCACCATATGTAGACAATATTATATTGGTTTAGATACTTTAGATTAAGGTTTCACAGCAAATTGAACACACCTAATAGGTATAGGCGTACTTACCTTATGAACTTCATCTTTAAGTTCCACATTGTTATGTTTTAAAGGATACATATTGGGACCGTGCACGACGACAGCGCCGCCTAGCGGGCGCAACTTTGGGATAATCTGTCACAAAATTTTCAAACGAGAAGTAAGTAAACATCGTAATAATTTCAATGAAATCTAATGATTTTACAGTATATTAGACATATTTGGACGGTGGTTGTATTGCCAATTACATTAGCATTGTGGTTTTCAGTTAAAAATGAACGTGCTTGTGACGGAAACAGGGTTTCGTGCCATTACTCATGAAATTATCTTCCAGCCCGAAACAATGAATAAGGGCAAAAATTTGGTGTTAGCTGGGCACGTAGTGGAGGTGCAAGACATCCGGCAAGGCGACAGGAGCTACATGATCAAAGCCAGAGTGGTTCGTCAAGCCTCTGTGACGGCGACAGCGTACAAGACAGCCTTAATTCTTAATACCAATCGTCATGTTACAAGTGTAACATGCGATTGTGTTTATAACAAAAGTGGAAAATGCAAGCACATTGCAGCACTAATTTACTACATCAATCATGAAGAGAGTTCCACTAAAACCAGCCAGGAACAAAGATGGGGCAAGCCAAGTGTCCGACAATTTACGAACGAAAAGTATTCCAAAGGCAGATACTTCCACGAAATGTATCCTACATCAAAAAAACACAAGTGTGAGGCTTTTCAGTTTGGTGTCTCAGATTTTAAGGAAGATTGTGCCTTGAAACGTGTACTGGAAGCTGCTGCAAAAAATTGTGCAGAAGATATTGAAATTTCCGTTAGCAAAGTTGTCCAAAATTTAGTAGAACAGACTGATATTAATATTCAAAGAGAAGATTGTGTGACATGCCTTGAAAACTTTAATATTTTTAGAAAAGAGTTTGAAGTATACAAAAGTGATTCTAGTCTAGTTATAGAAAAAACATTAAAAAACTTTTATGAAACAAATGTTGTGTTGGAAGATAAAGACATTTTTAAATTATGTAGTGACACAATAGAACAATCAATGTGCGAAGAGTGGTACTCGGCGAGGAAGCTAAGAATTTCTTCCAGTACTAATGTACACAACATAAAAGTACGTAAAACAAAAACAGTGGAGAGACTAGCACAACAGATTTTATTTCCAAATCCAATTGATTGCTCAGCTACTCAGTATGGTAAAAATAATGAAAAGTATGCATTGGAAGAATACCAAATTTTGACAACCTGCAGAGTAATTAGACTCGGAGTGATTGTTAGCAAAGATCAGCCTTGGTTGTGCACTAGTGTAGACGGTGTAGTTGTATGCGATGAATGTGTCAGAATGTTAGTAGAAGTTAAATGTCCTATATCTTGTAAAAACCAACCTATTGTAGATTTTGATATAAAAAAATGTAACGTGCAATATTTGGAGTTTGTGAATGATGAACCAGAACTAAAAAGAAGCAAATTATATTATACCCAAATCCAAGTGCAAATGTATGTCACTGGTATGACTATATGTGATCTCTTTATATATTCACCAAAAGGTAGTTGCATAGTAAGAGTAGACAGAGACGAAGACTTTATTAAAGCAGCAATTTTAAAAAGTGAAGAATTTTACTTTGCTTATTATCTACCGCTCTTGTATTCTACAAGAACAAGCCAAAGTGAGAAAAACCAGCGTAGTTTTACAGGTAAAAATATAATTAATACAATGTTAGGTAATTAACATTTCAAATATGTAATAAAAGGTAACTATTACTGATCTCAATAAGTACAGTTAGCATCATTATTAAATATAAATGACATAAGTCAACTTCTACATTGTTTTCCTCTTCCAAGTCTTTGTGTTATGTTTTGAATTAAAGATGTTTGTGTAAAAAAGAATCACCTATTTATGTTGTTAGCTGTACTAAATACTGATTAATTATAAAATTTTAGTTAACAGAGTTAAATTATATTAATGTTTAAATGTTGTAATTGAAAATGTTTATTACTGTTTTTTTTATATGTACTTATAGGTATAGTAAAGTAGCTGAATATTGCAGTATCACACTAAGTTCAAAATTGCAATACACATTTCTAAATGTAAGTAAGGAACTTAACATTTTAATATCCTAGAATCCTAACATACCTAAATATATGACAAATGGTAGGTATGTACAGTCGAATTCATAAATATGCATACATTTCTTCACCTAATCCATTGCAATATGGTGATAAAATTTACACACATTTATGAACTTGACTGTACAGTAGACTTGTGAAGATCTTGATCAGTCCAGTGCTAGGTCATAACATACCTTAAATTGATTATCACATTTTCATAGGTCCACGGGCCCATGTTATAAATATGTGGCGTTCAATGCCTAATAATGGTTCCTTGTGCTCCATGTGCATAAGGGTCCATCAGGCATGAAAAGCAACATAACATTTACAGGTTTTATGTGTGAAATAAAAACAAATTAAAATGCAATGTTTTAATAGCTTTTTCAATAATGTACAAATACATAAGTATTGTAAAAAAAACTGTTGTTTTATTTGTTGGAAAATATAGGTGGTTGCAGGTTTACCAGTACACAACAAACATGTAAAATATCATCAATGTGATCAAATAAATTTTCAGGAATTTTATGTAAAATCTGATAAATTTTTAGTCGCTGCATTATTCTTTCAACATGAATTCTGACTCGAGCTATTTTATAAGTTGCATCTGTCTCTTCTCTTGTAAATTCACTTTTATTCTTGAGAAAAGGTGGCATAATAATAGCAATTTCTTTTCCACTTTCATCAATTACCTTTTTTATTGCCGGAAATCCCTTATCAGCCAATACAATGTCCCCATTTTCTAAGTAGTCGACTAATCCTGACTCTACTGTTATTTGTGAGTCACTTTTTCTTCCACCACTTACTTTTGACTTGAACGAAATGAAGCCTCCTGGAGTAATACCAATAAGCACTTTAGCTGTAAAACCCTTCTTATAGTGTGAGTAGCATAACACACGATTATCGACACTTGATGGTACTTCTATAGGAAACTCTGTACAATCAATAATTACTCGAGTGTTACTATACTCCGGACGGAAGCATTCTGGCATTGTCTGCTCCACAGCATTTTTGTTTGGCCAAAAAACCAAATTCGATGTAGCAGCTGCTATTTCTTCAACGTATGAGCAGAATATTCTTGACACTGTTGTTCTATGAATACCGAACAAAACACTCAGTGCTGAAAATGTGACACCAAGTTTCATTTTCATCAAGAAAAGTAGAAGTCTATCTTTTTCGCTCACCATATATTTGTGATTTTTTTGTGTAGTTTTTAATAAAAAGTAGAAGTTGTTAAGAGTAACACCTGCAAGATCTAGAAGCTGTTTATCGGTTTTAATAGATTGAAATCCAGCAAAATATTTATTGTCAGTTATGGTGGCTTGATCCACAGAAATACTTTTAGCAGTATTACAGCCTCGGTGTTTTGTTATTTTAAAATCCTTCATAATCTTTGTACTGATATCTATTTCTGTTTGAACTTCAGCATCACATGTTTCTTTTCCATAAAATATGTACCTGTTACAGGTAAACGTCTTTCCTGGATTTTGTCCATCTGGATATAGGTCCACTTGACATTCACTATCAATTTTTAAAGACACACTAACACTATTTTCCAGCAATTCAAACTCACTTGTATTACTAGCACTAGCACTAACTGCTTCTATTTTTTTCGCGTTTCTTCGTTCCATATAACGTTGAAACCTCGATATTGCGGCATTTTCGTCAATCCGCCTTGATTTGTACTCAGGGGGAAATATCCTTGGAACATAACTGGGACTGGCTTGTTCATCAGCTTTTCTACCACTGATAAAGTGAGCACTGCAAATTCTGTCGTCCAGTTTTGGGTGCCATAGAGATCCATCGGGACTGTAACAAAATAATTCACCGTCAAAACTTCATACGATTACAACATAAATCAAATTATTGCGTATTTAAGGAAGGTATGATTTTAGAGGTTAGGATAGGTGACTTACTTTATTCTTCTTACGGCAATTATCCATTTATTGCGCTGTTCTTGTTTCCACAATGTTGTAGGAAATCTATAAAATTTGCAGTCACTATTTCTGCTAGTGTTTTCACAATTTATAACAACACAGCTTGCTGTGTAGACCATTTTTATCTTAAAAACATCGAATGTTTACTACAAAATCATACATTTGACAGGACATGCCTCCCGACGTAGTTGACTTTTTTAGCCGTAGTGAGCGCTGTGATCGTTTCGGCTTCCCTCACCACCCGCTTTGCACGGAGCGAATAAGATGCCTGTTTAATTAAATACATGCCTTTAGAAAAGTGAATGAAACGACAAATTTCATATCTTTGGAAGGATTTCGAGGTTAGACCTAATCCGATTGTACTATAAAGACGTATGATATAGAATTCACCCATGTAGAAAACTTTGAGTGTGCATTTAATGTAACTTAAACTTTATATTGGCTCCACTGCCCTTGTTAGACTTATAAGCTTATTGGTAGCTTGTAAGACTTAGAGAGAGTGAGAGTTTAGTGTAGGAAATAAAAGTAGTGGACCCCTGCAGTAATTCCTCTGCCAGAAAAAACTTTACAGTATGATAAAGTATCAAGAAATAAAGAGTATTGTATAAATTTCCAAAGAATAATATTAAGAGGATTTAAGTAAATACCTAAAGTCTTAACTCGTTAATATCTTTTTACGGAAAAATGCTCCGTTCAAACTTTCTTCGCCGGACATATTCATGTAACGTATTGCAACAATATATGAAATATAAAAAAAAATATCCCAGCAGAAATACCAATATTAACAAAATATAATTTTTTGGCGTGTCTTGGACCGGAAAATAGCTCCGTCTAATTTTTTCACTGGAATGCAATTTTATTGCCGTTTTATACCTACAAAATGAAAATCTAAAAAAAATTCCATGTAACTATACTATTTTCAGAAATTGCCTTTTTACTCCCTGTGGAAAATTTCTCTATCCATTTTATTTATTGAATTAAGTTCACAGTTTTCTTACCATTCAATTATAAAAAAATCCAAAAAAATAACGAGCGTATTAAAAAGTAAACATATCGGGAGATTCGGTAGCAGTGTGGTAGGGAGCGGAGTGTACAAGCGGGGTGCGGGAGCGGTACCGGCCGCCGCCAGCGCACGCGCCGCGCCTCGCCCGGCGGTGGCTTACTGTTTTCGTTTGTTATATTTATATTGTCTGCAGTCGTACGGGAGCAAAGTTCGTTATTAGGCCACCAAACGAAGGAAAATCGGGGGAAATAATGAATGTTAATTAAAATCAATTATATGGTAAGTTTTTTCATATTTTCGTAAATAACTCGTAAACGGTGGCCAATTAGTTGTTGAACGTAAATAATCTACATAAAATTTACTACAAAAAAGACTATGGATCCTTTTTGCTAGGATTAATATTAAAAAGATATTAAAGAGGGAATGGTAATTATAATCAATTCGGTTCCTTTTTTCAGGTTTTCGTAAATAATTTGTAAAGTGACCTATAGCAAAAAGAAATCTGATACATAAATAATTTACAGACAATTTCCTACAAGAAACAAGTGGTACATTTTTCGCTAGCATCAATATTTTAAAAAGATATTCAAGCGGGATAGTTAATTATTATCAATTTTAAAGTCCTTTTTTAGTTTTTCGTAAAAACCTCGTAAACGGGGGCCCATAGCAGCAAAGGTTCTGGTAAATAAACAATCTACATAAAATTTCCTACAAAAAACATTCCGAAAACTTTTCTCTAGGATCAATATTTAAAACGAAATTAAAGGAATAAAGTTAATTACAATCAATTCAGAGGTCACTTTTTTAAGTTTTTCGTAAATATCTATAGTAAATACAATACCTATACATACATATTTACTTACGTACATTGCAAGTTAAATAAAAGCTTGTAAAAATCACTAAATGTAGTGTAAAGAATCACACACCAGTGACAACGACAACTCCCTTCTTAAGTGCGGGCTGCGAGTCACGCGGTCGGGTCGGGACGCTAATCTGCTACAGGAAGACGGTACATTATTGCGTAACCGCGGGATGGATTTATCTTCGCTTCCAAAATTTCGGTGTTCTGGATGATACATCTTTTGGATATTTTCGATTAAAGTGTATACGTGACTACTTAGTATATATTTAAAAAGAAATCAGGCTGAGAAATTTTCCACTCAGTTTTTAAAAGTTCTAAAAAAATACATAAATTTGGGTATGCATTTTTTTTGGATTTTCTAATCCACTACGCCAAATTATATTCTAAGATCATATAAGAAGAAAATAATGACAGAGCAATTTTCCAATGAAAATAAGAGTCTAAAAAAGGAATTATCATAAGAAAAATATTCTCATGTTTGACAAAAGTTTTAGATTTTTTTCTAGTATCACATACAGACAAAACTTCCGTAAGACACAGACATATTAAATATATTAGAAACGGGTCACTCACGTGTTTTAAGTCGAAAACGCTCGACATGTTTCTCTCCGTACCGAGCAGCGTCATCAGGAGCTTGCGTCGACGGTGACGGACCGGCGCAGACTGCGGGCCGCAGCCCTCCGCGCCCGATGACTCGGCGCGGGCGCCGGTGGCGGCAGGGGGGCGAGAAACTACCCTCGTTTACGGCATTATTGTCAAATGATGGGTTGCACACAACATGACATTTGGTTTTGGGCCCGCAGTCTGCGCCGGTCCGTCACCGTCGACGCAAGCTCCTGATGACGCTCCTCGGTACGGAGTAAAACATGTCGAGCGTTTTCGACTTAAAACACGTGAGTGACCCGTTATTAATATATTTAATATATCACATATTGATACAAATAACCTATGTGGTAAAATAATTTTGGACGTAGGAATTACTCGGTTCAGTATATAAACAGATTTGTATTTTTACGTATTAATACCTAACTTAGGAGTGTTTTTTTTTGATATTTATATGTTAGTTACGGCTCATACTAGGTATACAATAACCAAGCAAAATTTCATCGACAGAAATTAATGCATGGGTCTCCATACAACAACTACACCTATTTCCTACACTATTTGGGCTTAGAACCTTTTTTGTCTATAAATACTCAGTTACTGTTATTCTAAAACAAAAAAATTGCATGTTTTCAAATATTGACAACGTCACGACATGACAACGCGTAACAACATCGTAACAATGAGTGGATCGTAAGTAATTGTTACTATATTTGTCATATATTTATTTTATAAGTAAGTATTTCATAAGTAAAAATGTTAATATATATCATATTACAGTCGTTCCCCAAAACGTTCGGAAGGTACCGGCCGGTACGTAACCGGGAGCTGGCGGTGGGGTTCGTGACAACGGGGCTTGGGGGTCGCTCGTCGACCAAGG
>NC_086043.1:23992114-23997114 GCF_947568885.1 Cydia strobilella
AGGTTAGGTTAGGTTAGGTTAGGTTAGGTTAGGTTAGGTTAGGTTAGGTTAGGTTAGGTTAGGTTAGGTTAGGTTAGGTTAGGTTAGGTTAGGTTAGGTTAGGTTAGGTTAGGTTAGGTTAGGTTAGGTTAGGTTAGGTTAGGTTAGGTTAGGTTAGGTTAGGTTAGGTTAGGTTAGGTTAGGTTAGGTTAGGTTAGGTTAGGTTAGGTTAGGTTAGGTTAGGTTAGGTTAGGTTAGGTTAGGTTAGGTTAGGTTAGGTTAGGTTAGGTTAGGTTAGGTTAGGTTAGGTTAGGTTAGGTTAGGTTAGGTTAGGTTAGGTTAGGTTAGGTTAGGTTAGGTTAGGTTAGGTTAGGTTAGGTTAGGTTAGGTTAGGTTAGGTTAGGTTAGGTTAGGTTAGGTTAGGTTAGGTTAGGTTAGGTTAGGTTAGGTTAGGTTAGGTTAGGTTAGGTTAGGTTAGGTTAGGTTAGGTTAGGTTAGGTTAGGTTAGGTAGGTTAGGTTAGGTTAGGTTAGGTTAGGTTAGGTTAGGTTAGGTTAGGTTAGGTTAGGTTAGGTTAGGTTAGGTTAGGTTAGGTTAGGTTAGGTTAGGTTAGGTTAGGTTAGGTTAGGTTAGGTTAGGTTAGGTTAGGTAGGTTAGGTTAGGTTAGGTTAGGTTAGGTTAGGTTAGGTTAGGTTAGGTTAGGTTAGGTTAGGTTAGGTTAGGTTAGGTTAGGTTAGGTTAGGTTAGGTTAGGTTAGGTTAGGTTAGGTTAGGTTAGGTTAGGTTAGGTTAGGTTAGGTTAGGTTAGGTTAGGTTAGGTTAGGTTAGGTTAGGTTAGGTTAGGTTAGGTTAGGTTAGGTTAGGTTAGGTTAGGTTAGGTTAGGTTAGGTTAGGTTAGGTTAGGTTAGGTTAGGTTAGGTTAGGTTAGGTTAGGTTAGGTTAGGTTAGGTTAGGTTAGGTTAGGTTAGGTTAGGTTAGGTTAGGTTAGGTTAGGTTAGGTTAGGTTAGGTTAGGTTAGGTTAGGTTAGGTTAGGTTAGGTTAGGTTAGGTTAGGTTAGGTTAGGTTAGGTTAGGTTAGGTTAGGTTAGGTTAGGTTAGGTTAGGTTAGGTTAGGTTAGGTTAGGTTAGGTTAGGTTAGGTTAGGTTAGGTTAGGTTAGGTTAGGTTAGGTTAGGTTAGGTTAGGTTAGGTTAGGTTAGGTTAGGTTAGGTTAGGTTAGGTTAGGTTAGGTTAGGTTAGGTTAGGTTAGGTTAGGTTAGGTTAGGTTAGGTTAGGTTAGGTTAGGTTAGGTTAGGTTAGGTTAGGTTAGGTTAGGTTAGGTTAGGTTAGGTTAGGTTAGGTTAGGTTAGGTTAGGTTAGGTTAGGTTAGGTTAGGTTAGGTTAGGTTAGGTTAGGTTAGGTTAGGTTAGGTTAGGTTAGGTTAGGTTAGGTTAGGTTAGGTTAGGTTAGGTTAGGTTAGGTTAGGTTAGGTTAGGTTAGGTTAGGTTAGGTTAGGTTAGGTTAGGTTAGGTTAGGTTAGGTTAGGTTAGGTTAGGTTAGGTTAGGTTAGGTTAGGTTAGGTTAGGTTAGGTTAGGTTAGGTTAGGTTAGGTTAGGTTAGGTTAGGTTAGGTTAGGTTAGGTTAGGTTAGGTTAGGTTAGGTTAGGTTAGGTTAGGTTAGGTTAGGTTAGGTTAGGTTAGGTTAGGTTAGGTTAGGTTAGGTTAGGTTAGGTTAGGTTAGGTTAGGTTAGGTTAGGTTAGGTTAGGTTAGGTTAGGTTAGGTTAGGTTAGGTTAGGTTAGGTTAGGTTAGGTTAGGTTAGGTTAGGTTAGGTTAGGTTAGGTTAGGTTAGGTTAGGTTAGGTTAGGTTAGGTTAGGTTAGGTTAGGTTAGGTTAGGTTAGGTTAGGTTAGGTTAGGTTAGGTTAGGTTAGGTTAGGTTAGGTTAGGTTAGGTTAGGTTAGGTTAGGTTAGGTTAGGTTAGGTTAGGTTAGGTTAGGTTAGGTTAGGTTAGGTTAGGTTAGGTTAGGTTAGGTTAGGTTAGGTTAGGTTAGGTTAGGTTAGGTTAGGTTAGGTTAGGTTAGGTTAGGTTAGGTTAGGTTAGGTTAGGTTAGGTTAGGTTAGGTTAGGTTAGGTTAGGTTAGGTTAGGTTAGGTTAGGTTAGGTTAGGTTAGGTTAGGTTAGGTTAGGTTAGGTTAGGTTAGGTTAGGTTAGGTTAGGTTAGGTTAGGTTAGGTTAGGTTAGGTTAGGTTAGGTTAGGTTAGGTTAGGTTAGGTTAGGTTAGGTTAGGTTAGGTTAGGTTAGGTTAGGTTAGGTTAGGTTAGGTTAGGTTAGGTTAGGTTAGGTTAGGTTAGGTTAGGTTAGGTTAGGTTAGGTTAGGTTAGGTTAGGTTAGGTTAGGTTAGGTTAGGTTAGGTTAGGTTAGGTTAGGTTAGGTTAGGTTAGGTTAGGTTAGGTTAGGTTAGGTTAGGTTAGGTTAGGTTAGGTTAGGTTAGGTTAGGTTAGGTTAGGTTAGGTTAGGTTAGGTTAGGTTAGGTTAGGTTAGGTTAGGTTAGGTTAGGTTAGGTTAGGTTAGGTTAGGTTAGGTTAGGTTAGGTTAGGTTAGGTTAGGTTAGGTTAGGTTAGGTTAGGTTAGGTTAGGTTAGGTTAGGTTAGGTTAGGTTAGGTTAGGTTAGGTTAGGTTAGGTTAGGTTAGGTTAGGTTAGGTTAGGTTAGGTTAGGTTAGGTTAGGTTAGGTTAGGTTAGGTTAGGTTAGGTTAGGTTAGGTTAGGTTAGGTTAGGTTAGGTTAGGTTAGGTTAGGTTAGGTTAGGTTAGGTTAGGTTAGGTTAGGTTAGGTTAGGTTAGGTTAGGTTAGGTTAGGTTAGGTTAGGTTAGGTTAGGTTAGGTTAGGTTAGGTTAGGTTAGGTTAGGTTAGGTTAGGTTAGGTTAGGTTAGGTTAGGTTAGGTTAGGTTAGGTTAGGTTAGGTTAGGTTAGGTTAGGTTAGGTTAGGTTAGGTTAGGTTAGGTTAGGTTAGGTTAGGTTAGGTTAGGTTAGGTTAGGTTAGGTTAGGTTAGGTTAGGTTAGGTTAGGTTAGGTTAGGTTAGGTTAGGTTAGGTTAGGTTAGGTTAGGTTAGGTTAGGTTAGGTTAGGTTAGGTTAGGTTAGGTTAGGTTAGGTTAGGTTAGGTTAGGTTAGGTTAGGTTAGGTTAGGTTAGGTTAGGTTAGGTTAGGTTAGGTTAGGTTAGGTTAGGTTAGGTTAGGTTAGGTTAGGTTAGGTTAGGTTAGGTTAGGTTAGGTTAGGTTAGGTTAGGTTAGGTTAGGTTAGGTTAGGTTAGGTTAGGTTAGGTTAGGTTAGGTTAGGTTAGGTTAGGTTAGGTTAGGTTAGGTTAGGTTAGGTTAGGTTAGGTTAGGTTAGGTTAGGTTAGGTTAGGTTAGGTTAGGTTAGGTTAGGTTAGGTTAGGTTAGGTTAGGTTAGGTTAGGTTAGGTTAGGTTAGGTTAGGTTAGGTTAGGTTAGGTTAGGTTAGGTTAGGTTAGGTTAGGTTAGGTTAGGTTAGGTTAGGTTAGGTTAGGTTAGGTTAGGTTAGGTTAGGTTAGGTTAGGTTAGGTTAGGTTAGGTTAGGTTAGGTTAGGTTAGGTTAGGTTAGGTTAGGTTAGGTTAGGTTAGGTTAGGTTAGGTTAGGTTAGGTTAGGTTAGGTTAGGTTAGGTTAGGTTAGGTTAGGTTAGGTTAGGTTAGGTTAGGTTAGGTTAGGTTAGGTTAGGTTAGGTTAGGTTAGGTTAGGTTAGGTTAGGTTAGGTTAGGTTAGGTTAGGTTAGGTTAGGTTAGGTTAGGTTAGGTTAGGTTAGGTTAGGTTAGGTTAGGTTAGGTTAGGTTAGGTTAGGTTAGGTTAGGTTAGGTTAGGTTAGGTTAGGTTAGGTTAGGTTAGGTTAGGTTAGGTTAGGTTAGGTTAGGTTAGGTTAGGTTAGGTTAGGTTAGGTTAGGTTAGGTTAGGTTAGGTTAGGTTAGGTTAGGTTAGGTTAGGTTAGGTTAGGTTAGGTTAGGTTAGGTTAGGTTAGGTTAGGTTAGGTTAGGTTAGGTTAGGTTAGGTTAGGTTAGGTTAGGTTAGGTTAGGTTAGGTTAGGTTAGGTTAGGTTAGGTTAGGTTAGGTTAGGTTAGGTTAGGTTAGGTTAGGTTAGGTTAGGTTAGGTTAGGTTAGGTTAGGTTAGGTTAGGTTAGGTTAGGTTAGGTTAGGTTAGGTTAGGTTAGGTTAGGTTAGGTTAGGTTAGGTTAGGTTAGGTTAGGTTAGGTTAGGTTAGGTTAGGTTAGGTTAGGTTAGGTTAGGTTAGGTTAGGTTAGGTTAGGTTAGGTTAGGTTAGGTTAGGTTAGGTTAGGTTAGGTTAGGTTAGGTTAGGTTAGGTTAGGTTAGGTTAGGTTAGGTTAGGTTAGGTTAGGTTAGGTTAGGTTAGGTTAGGTTAGGTTAGGTTAGGTTAGGTTAGGTTAGGTTAGGTTAGGTTAGGTTAGGTTAGGTTAGGTTAGGTTAGGTTAGGTTAGGTTAGGTTAGGTTAGGTTAGGTTAGGTTAGGTTAGGTTAGGTTAGGTTAGGTTAGGTTAGGTTAGGTTAGGTTAGGTTAGGTTAGGTTAGGTTAGGTTAGGTTAGGTTAGGTTAGGTTAGGTTAGGTTAGGTTAGGTTAGGTTAGGTTAGGTTAGGTTAGGTTAGGTTAGGTTAGGTTAGGTTAGGTTAGGTTAGGTTAGGTTAGGTTAGGTTAGGTTAGGTTAGGTTAGGTTAGGTTAGGTTAGGTTAGGTTAGGTTAGGTTAGGTTAGGTTAGGTTAGGTTAGGTTAGGTTAGGTTAGGTTAGGTTAGGTTAGGTTAGGTTAGGTTAGGTTAGGTTAGGTTAGGTTAGGTTAGGTTAGGTTAGGTTAGGTTAGGTTAGGTTAGGTTAGGTTAGGTTAGGTTAGGTTAGGTTAGGTTAGGTTAGGTTAGGTTAGGTTAGGTTAGGTTAGGTTAGGTTAGGTTAGGTTAGGTTAGGTTAGGTTAGGTTAGGTTAGGTTAGGTTAGGTTAGGTTAGGTTAGGTTAGGTTAGGTTAGGTTAG
>NC_086044.1:0-5000 GCF_947568885.1 Cydia strobilella
CTAACCTAACCTAACCTAACCTAACCTAACCTAACCTAACCTAACCTAACCTAACCTAACCTAACCTAACCTAACCTAACCTAACCTAACCTAACCTAACCTAACCTAACCTAACCTAACCTAACCTAACCTAACCTAACCTAACCTAACCTAACCTAACCTAACCTAACCTAACCTAACCTAACCTAACCTAACCTAACCTAACCTAACCTAACCTAACCTAACCTAACCTAACCTAACCTAACCTAACCTAACCTAACCTAACCTAACCTAACCTAACCTAACCTAACCTAACCTAACCTAACCTAACCTAACCTAACCTAACCTAACCTAACCTAACCTAACCTAACCTAACCTAACCTAACCTAACCTAACCTAACCTAACCTAACCTAACCTAACCTAACCTAACCTAACCTAACCTAACCTAACCTAACCTAACCTAACCTAACCTAACCTAACCTAACCTAACCTAACCTAACCTAACCTAACCTAACCTAACCTAACCTAACCTAACCTAACCTAACCTAACCTAACCTAACCTAACCTAACCTAACCTAACCTAACCTAACCTAACCTAACCTAACCTAACCTAACCTAACCTAACCTAACCTAACCTAACCTAACCTAACCTAACCTAACCTAACCTAACCTAACCTAACCTAACCTAACCTAACCTAACCTAACCTAACCTAACCTAACCTAACCTAACCTAACCTAACCTAACCTAACCTAACCTAACCTAACCTAACCTAACCTAACCTAACCTAACCTAACCTAACCTAACCTAACCTAACCTAACCTAACCTAACCTAACCTAACCTAACCTAACCTAACCTAACCTAACCTAACCTAACCTAACCTAACCTAACCTAACCTAACCTAACCTAACCTAACCTAACCTAACCTAACCTAACCTAACCTAACCTAACCTAACCTAACCTAACCTAACCTAACCTAACCTAACCTAACCTAACCTAACCTAACCTAACCTAACCTAACCTAACCTAACCTAACCTAACCTAACCTAACCTAACCTAACCTAACCTAACCTAACCTAACCTAACCTAACCTAACCTAACCTAACCTAACCTAACCTAACCTAACCTAACCTAACCTAACCTAACCTAACCTAACCTAACCTAACCTAACCTAACCTAACCTAACCTAACCTAACCTAACCTAACCTAACCTAACCTAACCTAACCTAACCTAACCTAACCTAACCTAACCTAACCTAACCTAACCTAACCTAACCTAACCTAACCTAACCTAACCTAACCTAACCTAACCTAACCTAACCTAACCTAACCTAACCTAACCTAACCTAACCTAACCTAACCTAACCTAACCTAACCTAACCTAACCTAACCTAACCTAACCTAACCTAACCTAACCTAACCTAACCTAACCTAACCTAACCTAACCTAACCTAACCTAACCTAACCTAACCTAACCTAACCTAACCTAACCTAACCTAACCTAACCTAACCTAACCTAACCTAACCTAACCTAACCTAACCTAACCTAACCTAACCTAACCTAACCTAACCTAACCTAACCTAACCTAACCTAACCTAACCTAACCTAACCTAACCTAACCTAACCTAACCTAACCTAACCTAACCTAACCTAACCTAACCTAACCTAACCTAACCTAACCTAACCTAACCTAACCTAACCTAACCTAACCTAACCTAACCTAACCTAACCTAACCTAACCTAACCTAACCTAACCTAACCTAACCTAACCTAACCTAACCTAACCTAACCTAACCTAACCTAACCTAACCTAACCTAACCTAACCTAACCTAACCTAACCTAACCTAACCTAACCTAACCTAACCTAACCTAACCTAACCTAACCTAACCTAACCTAACCTAACCTAACCTAACCTAACCTAACCTAACCTAACCTAACCTAACCTAACCTAACCTAACCTAACCTAACCTAACCTAACCTAACCTAACCTAACCTAACCTAACCTAACCTAACCTAACCTAACCTAACCTAACCTAACCTAACCTAACCTAACCTAACCTAACCTAACCTAACCTAACCTAACCTAACCTAACCTAACCTAACCTAACCTAACCTAACCTAACCTAACCTAACCTAACCTAACCTAACCTAACCTAACCTAACCTAACCTAACCTAACCTAACCTAACCTAACCTAACCTAACCTAACCTAACCTAACCTAACCTAACCTAACCTAACCTAACCTAACCTAACCTAACCTAACCTAACCTAACCTAACCTAACCTAACCTAACCTAACCTAACCTAACCTAACCTAACCTAACCTAACCTAACCTAACCTAACCTAACCTAACCTAACCTAACCTAACCTAACCTAACCTAACCTAACCTAACCTAACCTAACCTAACCTAACCTAACCTAACCTAACCTAACCTAACCTAACCTAACCTAACCTAACCTAACCTAACCTAACCTAACCTAACCTAACCTAACCTAACCTAACCTAACCTAACCTAACCTAACCTAACCTAACCTAACCTAACCTAACCTAACCTAACCTAACCTAACCTAACCTAACCTAACCTAACCTAACCTAACCTAACCTAACCTAACCTAACCTAACCTAACCTAACCTAACCTAACCTAACCTAACCTAACCTAACCTAACCTAACCTAACCTAACCTAACCTAACCTAACCTAACCTAACCTAACCTAACCTAACCTAACCTAACCTAACCTAACCTAACCTAACCTAACCTAACCTAACCTAACCTAACCTAACCTAACCTAACCTAACCTAACCTAACCTAACCTAACCTAACCTAACCTAACCTAACCTAACCTAACCTAACCTAACCTAACCTAACCTAACCTAACCTAACCTAACCTAACCTAACCTAACCTAACCTAACCTAACCTATCCTAACCTAACCTAACCTAACCTAACCTAACCTAAGAGGTTTTCCATTTTCCTTTTTCCATCCCATGACTAATGTTGAAGGTCCTATCAAAATCGGACAAGCCGTTTCGATTTTGGACCCAAAACTGTCAAAATTTCACAAAATGTCAATTTTGACAGATTTGACAGATAGTATAAATCTACACTTAACAATGTCACTTGGTGCTAAATTATATCCCAAAATGAGAATTTTCACTGAAAATGGCAAAAACTGTCAAACTGTCAAATTTGACAGATGTCAAACAACACTAAGTACATTAAACTATGTCACTTAGTACCAAACTTTAACAAAACATGTTAATTTTCACTAAAAATGACAAAAACTGTCAAACTGACAATTTTGACATTTTTGACAGATGTGTCAAACTACATTTTCCATCCCATGACTACTGTTAAAGTTCCTATCAAAATCGGACCAGCCGTTTCGATTTTGGACCCAAAACTGTCAAAATTTCACAAAATGTCAATTTTGACAGATTTGACAGATAGTATAAATCTACACTTAACCATGTAACTTGGTGCTAAATTATATCCCAAAATGAGAATTTTCACTGAAAATGGCAAAAACTGTCAAACTGTCAAATTTGACAGATATGTCAAACAACACTAAGTACATTAAACTATGTCACTTAGTACCAAACAATAACAAAACATGTTAATTTTCAGTAAAAATGACAAAAACTGTCAAACTGTCAATTTTGACAGTTTTTACAGATGCGTTAAACTACATATACCATCCCATGACCAATGTTGAAAGTCCTATCAAAATCGGACCAGCCGTTTAGAAGATACAGAATTTTTCCTCAAACTGAATTTCGGTCAAGTTCGAGTCGGAATTAACTTTTTCCATACAAAATCGGTCGAGGCGCCTGATGAAGGTAATAGCAATGTTTCTCTATATTTTTACCTCTAAAAAATTAATATCTCAAAAACGGTAAGAGATAAAAAAAAATGGACTTGAAATTCGAGCTATCGGCACCACGTAGTAGGTGCACGAGGTACGGCATGCCTACCTTATATATTTTTTTCAAAATTTTTGGACGCTAAAAAAAAATTAAAAAAAATGCAAAAATAATCTAACCCGGGTCTAAAATCTTTATTTATTATCCGATTTTAATGTAAAAAAACGTCATTCGATGCGCAATTATTGAAATTTTGGGGTAGGGTAGAAACCAAACACCTAATTATTATAAGTTTTTAATAAAAAATTAATAACCGTAAATTTTCAAAAAAAATGTATGGGAGGTACCAGACGCAGGGCGATTCAATACCAAAAGCGAAAGACCATAGATAGATCAGGTAAAAAAAAGCCCCTATGCCAAATTTGAACGAAATCGACCGAGAATAGACCCTATAACCTAACCTAACCTAACCTAACCTAACCTAACCTAACCTAACCTAACCTAACCTAACCTAACCTAACCTAACCTAACCTAACCTAACCTAACCTAACCTAACCTAACCTAACCTAACCTAACCTAACCTAACCTAACCTAACCTAACCTAACCTAACCTAACCTAACCTAACCTAACCTAACCTAACCTAACCTAACCTAACCTAACCTAACCTAACCTAACCTAACCTAACCTAACCTAACCTAACCTAACCTAACCTAACCTAACCTAACCTAACCTAACCTAACCTAACCTAACCTAACCTAACCTAACCTAACCTAACCTAACCTAACCTAACCTAACCTAACCTAACCTAACCTAACCTAACCTAACCTAACCTAACCTAACCTAACCTAACCTAACCTAACCTAACCTAACCTAACCTAACCTAACCTAACCTAACCTAACCTAACCTAACCTAACCTAACCTAACCTAACCTAACCTAACCTAACCTAACCTAACCTAACCTAACCTAACCTAACCTAACCTAACCTAACCTAACCTAACCTAACCTAACCTAACCTAACCTAACCTAACCTAACCTAACCTAACCTAACCTAACCTAACCTAACCTAACCTAACCTAACCTAACCTAACCTAACCTAACCTAACCTAACCTAACCTAACCTAACCTAACCTAACCTAACCTAACCTAACCTAAC